>NC_089743.1:54657123-54739623 GCF_040412425.1 Macrobrachium rosenbergii
TGAGTACCCTCAAACATGACAGACATTCACTTTGTATAGCTTGTAGGAAGGTACAATGTAGCTCAACACTGAGATGTGACAAATGTAAATCATGGTCAAAGGAGCAGATGGAGGTTTATGTTAAGCCTAGAAAGTCTTTAGCGTCTAAGAGCAAACGTAGGGAACCAGCTGCAGATACTCAGAATTTAGATAAAGAGGCTATAGAAACGGAGTTATTCAGGAAACTAGAAGATAAATTGTCAGCTAGTATGACAAATTTATTTGCTAGCTTTATGACTAAATTATCAGGATTTAAAGAACAGCATATAGACAATAGGGAAACAGAAACTAACCGTTCTTTTTCAGCTCCCCTACCTGTTCCAGAACCAGCCCTAACGGGTGCCGGGGGTCATGGAGAACCACAAACCTCGAAGGTAGGATCTGCTGGCCACCCCAGCGCAGAGCAGGCAGTGTTAGTAGCAGATTTCCCCCTTCGGATAATGTAATCCAGAGGTGAATCTAGATTTAGGTTTGACACAGACGGATAGGGATAGAGAGGTAGCAAAGAGTGTAGGGGAGAAGTTGAAGGTGCAGCCTTTTTCGGGATCAGGTGTAACTAAGGCTCCGGAATCTCTCTTAGATCCAACAGCTGTCCTGTTTCCGGCTGCAGTCTCCTTGCAACAAAATGTTGCTAAATTGGTTGAGGAAAATGCAGACGCAGTAGTAAGTCTTCCAGGCTCGGGAAGGTCGGAGGATTTCCCTTCCTCTTCTAGAGTTCCTTTTCCTTCGGGGGACAGATTCTCCTTGGCTGGCGACGATCCATTTGATGAGACATTGAATGTAGCAGAATATAATGCTAATTTACTTGGGCTTTCTAAAGGGTATAGGTCATTGGTAAGACAGTGTTTCAATTTAGGTTTTTCGAATATCCATGATCATGTAATAAAGAATTTCCCAGAATTCACAAATGATGTATTGCAGGATTATCAGGGAGGACAGGAATCTGTATATATTCTTTCTCTAAAATCTATGGCCTCATCTGTAACCTCAGATTTCTCCCTATCCTCTAAGGCTTCCAAACCCTCTTCCGCTACTCTTTCTCAGCCTTCTTTTTCTAGCCACCTTTTGGGGAACATTCCAGGTGCTTCAGTACCTCATCCGGCATCTATGGCGAATCCTGTACCATCACAGGCTTCTAATATTGTTTCTGCTGCAGTTGGCGGTGTGCCTGCCGCAGCCCTTAATCCTGTAGTTCCAATAGTTTCCGCAATTCCCCCGGTACCTAACATGTCTGGTATTTCGTCTTCTCCTTTTCCTTTGGGTTCGGTACCTCATAATCTTCCCTTCGAAAACCTTTCGAGTTCGGGACCAATGGGGACGTTCTCTACTTGCCCAACATCGTCGACGGGAGCTCCGATAGTAACTCTGAGTGTGGCTTCTTCTTCTTTCCTTCCTCCTTTGGTTCCTCCCTTTTCAAATTTTCCGACAGTTTCCTCTGTCCTTCCGGCTAAGGCGGGCCTTGTAGGTTCGGGTTTGTTTTCGGGTAATCAGGGACCCTTTCCCTCGTCTTCTCTAAGTACAGGACCTTCTGTTCCGGATCCCCAGTCTCATGCGACCCTACTACATCCGGGTTTGTGTGGTGCAGGTGTTGCGGTCTCTCCGCTCTCAGGAGTGGGCGTTGTCCGTCCAGGTTTGACCGACCCAGGTGTTCTGTCATCTTTAGCGGGTGCGGGTTTTGCACAACGTATTTCGACAAATCCCAGGGACTTTGGGAACGATTCGTCGGGTGTCCGTATTGCGCACCCAGGGGTGTTTGGTTCCAGATCATCAGATACTACGTTTGTTAGGGGTCAGTATGTCTCATTTCCGGTTTCGGCTCAGTCAGACCATTTCGACAAAGACTGTTCCTGCGAAGAAGAGGATCAGATACCGGAGGCTAGTCTTCCTTCGGCCAGTGAGTCCGAATATAGAAGGATGCTGGACTTTATTCAATCGCTGTATCCGCAGTCTGAGGCAACTAAACCGGTGGTAACACAATCACCAAAGAATCTGGTCTGGTTTGGCAGGGTCGAGCAGGCTTTGAGAGAGGCTGACAATAGGTTAGCAGTAGTAGTAGGATTGGGCAAACAGGATTCAGCTTTGCTTCCTATTCGGAAGGGCTTCTAGCGGGTTGTGGGTAACCCTTCTGCGGGTGTTAGGGTGCCACTAAATGAATTGGTAGAGGCACTCCTATCTCGGGTTCCATCATCGAACCGTCTCGTATGTATCTCGGCCAGGGAAGCCAGTATATTAGAAGACACCTTCTGCAATCAGTCAGAGGCTCTTTCACATACTATGTGGATGTTATCCGGTCTGATGGGATTCCTCAAACAGGATGGTTATTCTCCATCTGACCCGACACTCTTCGACAACCTCATCACGTCAGTGTCCATGGGGCTTGGACACCAGGCTAACGTCTCCGCAGGATGCACTACCTTTTTAGGGAAGAAGAGGAGGGACTTCTACCTCAATCATCTGCCACCTTATTTTCCAGACATCCACAAGAGGGCACTGCTGAGGTCTCCGTTGGCACTCAGCAGCAGTCTGTTCAGAGAGGAAGACATGTTGGCTATGATCAACTTCGTTTCGTCTACATCGGCTATGGAATCACAACAGGCAATGATCAGGGTTGCAGCTCAGACTGCTAGATCTCCAAGGGGGGCTAGAATGTCCTCTCCTTCGAAGTGCTCTCGCTCTAAGTCGCCGGGAGGTTCTCCTAAAAGAGTACGATTTGTTGCCAAACCTTCTAGTTCTGCCCCGGATCCGAAACCTTCCAGTTGCAAGAAGGTTTTTCGGAGATGGAAGACATTCCTCTCGCTTGCACCAGTAGGAGGTTGTCTTGCCCTATTCTGGGACATCTGGCAGGATTTGGGCGTGGAGAGTTGGGTAGTGGAGGTCTTGAGGAGGGGTTACAGAGTCCTTTTTCACTCTCGTCCCCCGCTATCCAACACACCAGTACATCTTCCCAGTTACCCCCCTTCTTCCATCAGGGGATTAGCTTTGGCGGCAGAGATCCAAGCCCTTTTAGAGAAGGGAGCCTTAGAGCCCGCTCCTCCTTCTCCAGGGTTTTACAGCCGGATCTTTGTGGCCCCCAAAGCAGGAGGATCTTGGAGACCGATCATAGACCTCTCAGGTCTCAACAAGTTTGTAACCTCAACGAAGTTTGATATGGAAACTTCCCAGTCGGTGCTGCGGTCGGTTTGGAGGGAAGACTGGATGATTTCAGTGGACCTCAAGGACATTTATCTCCAGATTCCAATTCATCAGGAATCTCGGAAGTTCCTTCGTTTCTCGGGTCCAACTGGAACATTCCAGTTCAAAGTCCTCTGCTTCGGTCTGACCACAGCACCTCAGGTATTCATGAGGGTGATGTCTCCTGTCTCGGACATCATGCATCGTCGGGGCTTCCGAATGAGAAGATATCTCGACGACTGGTTGATTCAAGCTCCGTCGAAAGACGAGGCTCTGCAGGCGAGGGATTTTCTATTGAACTTATGCCAGGAGTTAGACATAAGAATCAATTTAGACAAGAGTTCTCTTTTTCCAACTCAAGTAAAGACGTACCTGGGAATGACGATTCAGACGCGTCATTTGAGGGCTTTCCTGACAGAAGAGCGAATTCTAGCAATTTTAAGCCAACTGGAAACTTTCATGTCAAGCAAAGTGCAACCTGTGAGCTTATGGAAAAGCCTACTTGGCCGGATGGCCTCCCTATCCCGTCTTGTTCCAGGGTCTTGTCTCCAGATGCGTTCTCTGCAGAGGTGTCTCAGGAATCGCTGGGACTTTCGGGAAGAAAATGCGCTAATAGTCTGGGACGATTCTTGCCTGAAGGATCTTCAGTGGTGGTCAGAAGAACATCATCTGACCACCGGCGTAAGGTTGGACTCCCCCCTTCCAGACGTACATCTGTACACAGATGCCTCGGATCAGGGTTGGGGTGCAACCCTGGAGGAATCTCAGGCCCAGGGCCTTTGGAGGGATCTAGATCGGGAGGAGTCCATAAATTACAGAGAATTAAGAGCAGTCAAAGAGGCGCTGAATCACTTTGCAGAACAAGTAAACAAGAAGACTGTAGCGTTGTTCTGTGACAATGTTACAGCAGTATCTTATCTCAAAAAGGAGGGGGAAAGAGATCACGGGTGTTGAACGATGTAGCACAGAGAGTTCTCCGTTGGTGTGAAGAACACACAGTTTCGCTCATTCCCCAGTTCGTGTCAGGAAAGCTCAATGTCTTGGCGGACGCTCGAGTCGATCTCAGAAAATTCTCGGAGGGGGAATGGACATTAGTGCAGGACGAGGTGCAACTGCTGCTCAAGAAATGGCCAGCAACAGTAGATCTTTTCGCCACCAGGATGAACCATCGCCTTCCAGTTTACTTCTCCCCGGTAGCCGACGCCATGTCCTGCAGGACAGACGCAATGCTGCACTCTTGGGACAATGTACAGGTCTATGCTTTTCCTCCCTTTGGGATGATACAGGAAGTGTTAGCAAAACTCAGAATCTGCAAAAACACTCAGATGACACTGATCTGCCCGTTCTGGCCACAGAGACCTTGGTTTCCAGACCTCCTGGACCTGTTAACAGAAGTTCCGGGTATTCCTCCCAGAGAGGAGAGATTTACTCAAACAGCTGCACTTCCACCGGAACCTCCGTGTGCTGAAGCTAGCTGCATGGAGACTATCCAGCGAGCGGCCCGTCATGCAGAACTCTCTAAAGCAGTGGCTAGACAACTGTCTCTCTGCCTAAGGAATTCAACCAGGGAGTTATACCAGGCCAAGTGGGCAATGTATCGCGTATGGTGCCGGAAACAAGGACATTCTATTTCGCGCCCAACGGTTGCGAAAGTAGCAGACTTCTTGCTATTTTTAAGGAGAGACAAGAAACTTTCCTTCTCAACAATTGCTGGGTACAGGTCAATGCTAAGCAGTACGTTCCGTTTTCATCTTCCGGAATTTTCATCCAGTAAGATTCTCCATGACCTGTTGAAGTCTTTTAATAAAGAGCGCCCAATTCTTCCGCTTTGGGCCCCCTCATGGGATTTAGCAGTTGTATTGAGTTTCCTAAAATCGGCAGCCTTCGAACCTTGAGTCTTTGCCCCTAAGGCATTTAACTAAGAAAGTCCTCTTTCTAATTGCGTTGGCTACGGCCAAGAGGGTCGGAGAGATTCGGGCGATATCCAGGACAGTCTCCTTCTCGGGAAACGATATTTTTCTTGCGTATTTACCAGAATTCGTGGCAAAGTCAGAATCAGAAGACTTTGTAGGTGGCGACGCTGCTGAAATGTTGTTATGCCCAGTGAGGGCTTTAAAAGTCTACCTGTCTCGGACCGAGAAACTTTTGCCTCGCCCGAGAATGTTATTCATCTCTCCTAATGCCCTTCACGTTCGATCTCTAAGAACGCAATCAGCTTCTTTCTTCGGGAAGTTATTCAACAAGCGTCAGAGGACTACTCTTCTTCAGAACCTTCAACTTCGTCTGCCCGTCCGAAGGCACATAGCATCAGAGGAATGGCGACATCGTCGGCCTTCCTTAAGAATTATTCGGTGTCGACAATCCTAGAAGCGGCCACTTGGAAATCAGTGTCGTCTTTACAACCTTTTACCTCAGAGACATCCAATTTTCGTCATGGGAAGGGTTACTCGCTCGGTCTGTTTGTGGCAGCCAACATGATATTGTAGGTAGTGCAACACGATATTGTGGGTAGGATAAGATCTGGGTGGAGGGAAGTTAGGTTAGGTTTTCAAGATAGGCTAGGAATCAGGAATTCTGAATTGATCGGGAGCTGTAAGGTAAACATTAGGTAGGATATTAGCACGATGTAAATAGACTGAGCCAGATTGATAGGATTTTCTTCAACCCCCCCCCTCTTCTGTACAGGTGTCAGCTGCATCATACTGCAAAGACTGAAGAGACTGCACATTCAACTTTTCCTCCATACATGCGAGGCTACAATAGCCACATGGGAGGTTCGTCGTACCCCTCTATACATGAGAGTGCCTTTATTAGCCACATTGGAGGTTCATCATCCCCTCCATACATGAAAGTGCTTTGATTAGCCACATGGGAGGTCGTCGTTCTCTGCTAAGCATGAGAGGCTTTGATTAGCCATATGGCAGGTTAGTTTTGCTACCCTCTATCCATGAGGAGGTTTGAATACCATCACTCGAGACTGACGCTGAGGGTACTCTCTCTCTCCAGGCATTCTCTCCTGCCGAGTGGATAACCAGGTGAGGATACTTGCATATAGGGAAAGTAGGTGAATAATGAGTTCCTGCCATCCCGTTTGGGAGGTTGGGCTGAAATTAGATTGATCCCACCTCCATAAAATTTTGTTAATCGTGCTAATTCAGGTGTTCAGGGAGTGTATTGCAATGTGAAGTTTTCATAATAAAACTAATATTGTAATACCTACCTGAACACCTGAATGATTCCCCCCCCCCTCCTCCCCACTTCAATTTGATTAGTGATAAGCAATTGGGGAACCCGGCCTCGTGCGGCTGGGACTTACAGCAGTGTTGCCAACGGTACTTCAGGGAACTCATCTTGACAAGATTTCCTGGAAGCGTTGGTAACGCTGACAGTTAATTACCCAATTATTGGGTAAAAAGTTACGGGGATAGTTTGGTCTGGTGGGTAACCAGGGCTAATTCAGGTGTTCAGGTAGGTATTACAATATTAGTTTTATTATGAAAACTTCATTTTTGCAACAAGAAAATTTTGAGGATTGTCTTTTCTCCTTGAGTTTTATATTTTTTATATATATATATATATATATATATATATATATATATATATATATATATATATAAAAATAAAAAAATAAAAAAAAAAAAATAAAATATATATATATATATATATATATATATATATATATATATATATATATATATATATATATATATATATATATATATATATATATATATATATATATATATATATATATATATATATATATATATATATATATATATATATATACAGTACACGTGGAAAGTTAAGCCACACCCATGAAAAAAATGTAATTTTTAGGATTAGTCATTGAAAAAGTATGATTTGGAGCACTTATCCCCTCACTAATACTTGGTTGTGTTGCCCTGGTGCTTGATGACTTCTCTAAGTCGCTTGGGAACACTGTCTGCAAGATTTTGGAGGGTCTCTGGCTCCAATGACTCCCAAACCTCCCTGATGGCTACTTTGAGCTTTGGGAGAGAAGAGGTATCCCGGGTCAGGAGTTGCCTCTTAATGATGCTCCAAAAGTTCTCAATGGGATTTAAATCAGGCGAGGACCCTGGCCAGTCACTAAAAAAGGCCATGTCACAGTCTTTTAACCAATTGACCACTAGTTTAGCGGTGTGGCACGGTGCTCCATCCTGCATGAAAAAACTGGTGCCACTGTTTTCAAAAGATTCCTCTAAGTGATCCCCCAAAAGCTGGAAGTAGTTAAACCTGTTCATATACTCATTCTTGGGGAGGAACACTAACTTCCCAACACCATCATACCCAAAAGAAGCCCATGCCATCAGGGTAGGTGGGTGCTTTACCGTCTTGGAGGTGTACTGGGGGAGGTGGAGATCGGAGCCATACGGATGGTATACCCTCTTAGCACCACTACCTGTCACACTGAACGTAGCTTCATCTGTCCACAACACCTCTCGCCACTTAGTAGGCTCCCAGACCAAGTACTTTTTTGTAAAAGCAACCCTTCGTTGCTTTTGCTGAGCGGTCAGGAGCGGCTTCTTCGTGGCCTTGTAGGACTGCAGCAAGAGGTCGTCGTGGATACGTTCTTGCACCATCCTTATGGCCACATTTCCCAGCACGTGAGCATTTTTATCCTTGATCTCAGGTGCTGTGAGAGAAGGATTCTTCTTTAGCTGACGGTGTATAAGCCTTAAGGTAGCAGGTTTGATCTTGTGGGGCCTCCCAGACCGGGGTTTTGGGGTAGGAAGGGTGTTGGCGTCTCCCTCCTCGTACTGATGGATCCATCAATACACAGTACGCCGATAACCCTTCTGCACACAAATTTCACGAACAGGGATACCTGATTTGTGAAGGTCAATGATTGAGGATATATTCTCTCTTCCGACAACCTTCCTGGACATCGGAGACAGACAACACAGCACAAAATGTGGAAAAAACCATGAGGAACAGAGCGTGAAATAATGGCGGAAACAAAAAACAAATCAGTCACCAGCCACAGACCGCAGATGACTAATGGTTTTTTATTGTTTGAAACGAGGGTTGCCAACCCATAGATTATCTCACTTGTGGTAGCTTAACTTTTAGCTGCCTTCCTTTCGGTTTATGGGGTACTGTCAAAAAGCGCAAAAATTATAGCCACTCACTAAAAAATGGCTTATTTTTCTGCGTGTACTGTATATATATATATATATATATATATATATATATATACCAGTTCATCTGTGTCATAAACTCCGAGCAAACTCAACATTAAACTTTACCGTAGAAAAAAAGTGTTAACAAAATGCTTCTGCTAATTCTGCGTTGGCATAACTTTAAAACAAAATTCTTCTCTTTAATCTCTCGAGGATAGAATTACGCTGCATAGAGGGAACTGGCAAATTTCTCTCGTGTCATTTGCCATGTAAACACAAATATTGTTTAGTAACTCAGCTTTTGTCTTTGTAAAGTTTACCTTTGTCATTTCTTTTCTTTCCTAAAAAACATACAAAGCAACGTACTATAGCTACTAGTAAGGCAGCAGGTAGGTAAAAATGTTAATGCGCAGAGATTGGCTACAATACTTCCTACCCTTCCAGACAATAGCATTTCATAATGACGATATGTACTGTGCACAAGTTAAATTGGTTACAACTTGTTAAAAGCATTTCAGTTGTACAGTATAAATACAGAACAGTATACACTACTGTATATAAAATAAAAATATAAATGAAAAGTTAACCCTTAAAAGCCGAGCCTCTGTTTACAAAAACGTCTCCCATATGCCGGCGGCGTTCGGGAGTCAGCGCCGAAGCGGAAAAAAAGTTTTTTTCCAAAAATCACAGCACGCTAAGTTTTTAAGATTAAGAGTTCATTTTGGCTCCTTTTTGTCATTGCCTGAAGATTAGTATGCAACCATCAGAAATGAAAATATCATTATCATATATAAATATTGAAATATATGACAGCGCAAAAAAAAAATTTCATATATATAATTTTATACAAATCGTGCTGTGAGCAAAACGGTTAAAGCTAACAGATTATTTTTTTTTCTTTGTATTGTACACTAAATTGCAATGATTTTGGTATATAACAAATTGTAAAACGATCAAAGCAACACAGAGAAAATATTATCACAATATGATGTGTGAATCCGTAATGCACGGACGTAAAAAAATGGTTTTTAAAAATTCACCATAAATCGAAATATTGTGCTAGAGACTTCCCGTTTGTTGAAAAATGAAGCTAATTGATTGAATATTACTAGACTGTAAGTGTTTTAGCTTACAATTGCAGTTTTCGACCATTTCGGTCAAGTTAAAGTTGACCGAAGGTCGAATTTTTTCTATTTATCGTAATTTATATGAAAATATTTCAAAACTGATAAAAGCTACAACCATGAGTTATTTTCTGTTGTATTCTACATGAAATTGCGCACATTTTCATATATAAAAGTTTATGTAACGACTAATATAAAACGGTGCAAACATTACGACAATGTGACGAAAGAATTTCTGAGATGTTCGGCCGAGTTACCGCGGGGATGTAAGGAAAATGTTTTTTTCAGAAATTCACCATAAATCGAAATATTGTGCTAGAGACTTCCAATTTATTGCAAAATAAAGGTAAATGATTGAATATTACTAGAATGCAAGAGTTTTAGCTTATAATTGCGTTTTTTTACCATTTTGGTCGAGTTAAAGTTGACCAAAGGTTGAAATTTTGGCAGTTATCGTGATTTATGTGAAAATATTTCAAAACTGATAAAAGCTACAACCATGAGTTATTTTTTGTTGTATTCTACATGAAATTGCGCACATTTTCATATATAAAAGTTTATGTAACGACTAATGTAAAATGATGCAAACATTATGACAATGTGACAAAAGAATTTCTGAGATGTTCAGCCGAGTTACCGCGCGCAGACGTAAGGAAAAATTTGTTTTTTCAGAAATTTACCATAAATCGAAATATTATGCTAGAGACTTCCAGTGTGTTGCAAAATGAAGGTAAATGATTGAATATTACTAGAATGTAAGAGTTTTAGCTTATAATTGCGTTTTTTTACCATTTTGGTCGAGTTAAAGTTGACCGAAGGTTGAAATTTTGGCAGTTATCGTGATTTATATGAAAATATTTCAAAACTGATAAAAGCTACAACCATGAGTTATTTTCTGTTGTATTCTACATGAAATGCGCACATTTTCATATATAAAACTTTTATGTAACAACTAATATAAAACAGTGCAAAAATTACGACAAAATGACGAAAGAATTTCTGAAATTTTCGGCCAAGTTACCGAGCGGACGTAAGGAAAAAGTTTTTTTAAAAAATTCACCATAAATCGAAATATTGTGCTAGAGACTTCCAATTTGTTGCAAAATGAAGGTAAATGATTGAATATTACTAGAATGTAAGAGTTTTAGCTTACAATTGCGTTTTTCGACCATTTCGGTCAAGTCAAAGTTGACCGAAGGTTGAAATTTTTTGTAGTCGACGTACGGTACATCCACTTGGCACCCAACAGACAATTTTAGTCGACATATGATACGTCCAGTAGGCGTTTAAGGGTTAATAAAAAGGGAAACAGTACGCGACAAACGGAGGAACAGTAACAATCTTAAATCGTGGTCGAACAGTACGTATTTTGAATCGGCTGACCCTCTTCGGTGTCTGTCTTATCCGATATCTGGATTAACGGGGTCCAGCTTAACGAGGGTTGACTATATATGTGTTTGATTTTAAATCATGAAAAGGTAAAAATGTGATGATCATACAGCCACGAAGGAAAAATGAAACGAAATGTTAAATACTTTCATCTTATTACCTAGACATGGTCACAGCAACTAAAGGTATACAGAGACAAGGGCATATATATATATACAGTAGTGGTTATAAGTCCCAAGGGAATACAAAAAGGGTGGGAGATAACGAAACGGTCAATGGATTAACATCGAAATCTACCTATTGGTAATCCTCTTTATTTTGTCTTTCAAATCCCTCTGGAACATGTTTTAGCACAGGGTCAAAAGAAAATAATCCTTGGCTTAAATTGATGTTCTTCTCCCAGGTCAACTGAATCATAATGGATTCCAACAAGTTCCTGGAAATAGTTTCATTACTTCGTAATATTACATTGTTTTGCATCCAGTTTATTCTGCGGGACTTTTCACTTATATGCAAAAATAGAGCATTATTAGTCTGACTTGTTCTTATTGAATATTTGTGTTGTTTTAATCTGGTACAGTACTGTATTTAATTCTTTGCTGGTCAAAGTAAAATAAATCACAATCCACACAAGGAGCTTTGTATACAATATTGCTATCTTTTCGGGGGCTATTTTTTATAAGCATGTTTTTTATATTATTATATGTGAAGGATACAATTGTATTAAACAGTTTTAAAAAAGGTTTTATGACTTCAAATCTAATAAAATGTGACAAGCAAAGGGTGTTGTAGGACACTTTGTTTTTCTTTCCAATTTTTCATATGAGGTCTTTATAGCATAGATCCCTTCTTGTTTTTCTGATGTTTTTGAATTCTTGATCTAAAAATTCATGACTGACTATTCGCAAGGCTCGAAGAAACATTGATGAAAAAATTGATATTTTGATATTTATATGATGCCCTGAATAATACTGTACATGTCAAATTATTTGTCTTTCCTATAAATACTAAATTTACAATTAAAAGGTTCCCTTTTAATATAAATATCCAAAAAAGGTAAACATTCCTCTTTCTCTGACTGGAGTGTAAATTTAATAGCAGGGACTTGATCATTTAGTTGAGCCAATGTGTTATTTACATCCAAATCTTTGGGTATGATGGCTAAAATATCATCAACATAACAGTACCCTGTTACAGGAAAATGAAAAATCTTGGGGATGTAAAGGTGTTAAAAAAATTCCTTATATAAATTTGAAAGAACAGGTGAAGTGGGTTTCCATTGCCATGCCAAATGTTTGTTTAAAAAATTCCCCATTGAAAATAAATTTACAATCACATATGCATACAGTCGATCCTTGCTATTCACGGACTCAAGATTTCGAGGCTCACCGATTCGTGGATTTTTCTGTGGAAGCCATCTGTAAGTTATTCGCACAAAACTCACCTATTTGCAGATTTTTTTGTAGAACAATATTCTGTATTTTCATATTATCATACCTACATATACATTTACAATAAAATAATGATTTACAGTACTAATTTTCAAATATCAATATTAAATTTAATAAGATTAAATAGTAACATTAAATAATAAAAATAATGATTCTCTCTCTCTCTCTCTCTCTCTCTCTCTCTCTCTCTCTCTCTCTCTCTCTCTTACTGAGATGAGAGAATTTTTATGCATATATAATAAGTATGTTATTTATTTTGTATGATAAATAAATGATTTACTAATTTTCAAATATTAATGTAAACACAGCAAAATATCAATTCATTAAAGAAAATATATAGTGAATTAGTAAGATTTTAGTTCAATAAATTTTTTCCCTCATCTTTTTCCCAAGTCTTGTCGAGCAAGGGGAGGGGGTGTAACCTGTCAAATATGTCAAATATCTTGACATATTGACAAGGGTAGAGTGTTGCCCACTTTTGGTCAAATACAGTATATGTTGCCCACTCAGTGTTCTCTCTCTCGCTCTCATGCCAAAGGTGAGAGATGGATAGAAAGATAAATAGATGGACAGATAGATAGAAAGGGAGAGTAGTTGATAGAAAAATACGAGTATACATAATATATAGTATACTGTGTTACAGTAAACCCCCCGTATTTGCGAGGGATGAGTTCCAGACCCCCCTCGAATAGTTCAAATCCACAGATACTTAAAACCCCTTAAAAAAATTATTATAACTGCCTATCTTGAAAGTTCAAACACCAAAGTATGCCTAAAAATACCAACCTACATCAAATACACATTAAACTATTATCCTATTACTGTATGAATTTTTGAAATATTAATATAATTTCAAAGTCATCTTAAGCATTTTATTGTTAAAAATATACATACATACTGTATGGCTTACATCTGTGTGTGAAAATAATCCAGTCTCCTGTACGTATTCAGCCACGCACATTTTCTTTCAAGCAGTTTCAAGCCGTCCCGTTTTCTCGTACAGGAGAAACATTGGTATTTATACATAATTCACACACAGAGAGAGTGAGAGAGAAACAGAAATACGTATGCACATTTAAAAAAATTTATACTACATACATATTAAGATTACTATATACGTAAATCATTTGGGTACTCACCAGTGGTGAATGTTGATTAAAGATGATGACAATGAATTAGCTGTGCAGTCAGATGAATGACGATGAAGGTATGACTGCACAGCAAAGCAGAGGAGTTACATCTCATCTGAGGGTGCCCCTTCACCTTCAGGAGGCGCTTTGGGAAGCACTTCTTCAGGCGATTTGGGAGGCACTACTTGAGGCAATTGGGAGGCACATCTTCAGGCGATTCGAGAGGCACTACTTCAGGTGATTTGGCAGGCTTTGGAGGGTCCATCTTCGTCTGTGTGATGAACATGGTGATAGGCAGGTGCTGTCGCTGCTTCTTCAAGGATGTTTGAAAACTTTAAGGAGCGTTCCTTATAAGGATCCCATGTTGAAATGCATCCTTGATCATTCTCCTAACTTGGGACGGACGTTCCTCCTCCTCCTCCTCCTCCTCCTCCTCCTCCTCCTCCTCCTCCTCCTCCTCCTCCTCCTCCTCCTCCTCCTCCTCCTCCTCCTCCTCCTCCTCCTCCTCCTCCTCCTCCTCCTCCTCCTCCTCCTCCTCCTCCTCCTCCTCCTCCTCCTCCTCCTCCTCCTCCTCCTCCTCCTCCTCCTCCTCCTCCTCCTCCTCCTCCTCCTCCTCCTCCTCCTCCTCCTCCTCCTCCTCCTCCTCCTCCTCCTCCTCCTCCTCCTCCTCCTCCTCCTCCTCCTCCTCCTCCTCCTCCTCCTCCTCCTCCTCCTCCTCCTCCTCCTCCTCCTCCTCCTCCTCCTCCTCCTCCTCCTCCTCCTCCTCCTCCTCCTCCTCCTCCTCCTCCTCCTCCTCCTCCTCCTCCTCCTCCTCCTCCTCCTCCTCCTCCTCCTCCTCCTCCTCCTCCTCCTCCTCCTCCCTCCTCCTCCTCCTCCTCCTCCTCCTCCTCCTCCTCCTCCTCCTCCTCCTCCTCCTCCTCCTCCTCCTCCTCCTCCTCCTCCTCCTCCTCCTCCTCCTCCTCCTCCTCCTCCTCCTCCTCCTCCTCCTCCTCCTCCTCCTCCTCCTCCTCCTCCAGGAGAGAAGCCCCTTTCATCGTGGAACAAACTCCAGCCACAACTTGTTCCAGCATACATTCAGGGTCTCCTTCATGTCCTTCAACGATCTGTCGATGACAGACAGACGTGGCAATCGTGAATTTACGCCAATAGTCTTTTAGCATAAATTCACTGTCATTGTCCATTGCATTCACAAGGTGCTGGAGGGAGTTCCAGGTGTAGAGTGCCTTGAAGGCACGGATCACGCCCTGGTCCTTAGGCTGGAGGAGAGAGGTGTTGTTGGGAGGGAGCAACTCAAGCTAGACTCACTTGTAATAAAGATTGAGAGGGTGGCCACCAGCATTATCCATGATCAGCAACACCCTGAACTACATGCCCAAGTCACTCACGTATTGCCGAACTTGAGGGATGAAGCTCTGATGGAACCAGCACTCTGTAAGGACTTTGGTGATCCAGGTCTTAGGGTTATGCATCCAGAACACAGGCAGCAATGCCTTGTTCTTATTCTTGAGGGCCTTGGGGCTTGCAGCCTTGTAAATGAGGCCTGGCTTGAGCATGAAGCCAGTGCATTCCCACACATTAGGAGGGTAACCATATCCTTTTGGGCCTTGAATCCAGATATTTTGCGGCCACTTCAGTGTTTGCAGAAGCTGAATCCCCATGCAGAGAAACAGACTTTAGGTGGAACCACTTTTGAAATCGGTGGAGCCACCCCTTGCTGGCCTAGAAACCTTGAGGCGCTGATGATGGTCATGCTTGGGGCTCTTCTTCTTCTTCTTCTTTTTTTTTCTTCTGCTTCTGTAGGTGCGGGTCCATCGAAGCCTAAGAATTCTAATTCCCCTTCCTCATTGCCTTCCTCTGCTTGTACTACATCTTCGCCTTCTGTAGCAGTTGATAACTGCTGGTAGAGTTGTCGCTCTTTCTCACGAATGATGTTGGAGTCAAGGGCATGTTCTTTTTCTAGCAGTCCTTTATCCAGAACGCCAGTGCAGATTCCATCTTCACGGTTGTTTTTTTCCCACACTGTTACAACTGTTTTTGTACTAGTGAAGAAGCTCATGCTTACAGACTTTCGTATCTCTGCCTCTTTCTTCTTTATAAATCTCACCCTGCTGTCATTAACATTAAAACGGCAGCCAACTGCAGCGAAACTTTTGCCCTCCTTTAACATATCAAGAACTTTCACCTTCTCCTTGATTTTCATAACCGTCTTCTTTCTTTTAGGCTCTTTGCCAGAAGCCTTAGAAGGAGCAGGGTGTTCTTTAGGAGGAATTTTAGGACCGATTACCCCTGAAACACAAAGATTAAGAACCCATGCACAAAGATCCACAATTTCGCCCGATCAGAAGATGCTACTTACTATGCATGAGCTGAGAAAGATGTCGTAGATGCAGTCCTCCAGAATTCCATGTTCACGACATGGTCTTGAGTGTTCAGCCAATCAACGCCAAGTGAACAGCCAATGATCGCCAAGGAAAATGAACGGAGCTTCTGGATTGGCTGCTTAGCAGATGACAGCTAATTGCATGTCGAGTATCATTTGTCTTGGGTAGACAGCATCCCAGCATCTCAAGTTCTTTGTATTTGTGGAGAGGTAACTTGGGTGAAGCATGTTTTAAGGAAAACAAATATGTTATTGAAATTTTGCTGTTTACATTAATATATTACAGTACTGTAATATTTGAAAATTAATACATCTTTTTTCATCATAAAAAATGTATTTACAGTAGTCATGAATATATACTTAGTACGTACAGTACATGAAAATGCTATGTACCGCGGACGTAAACATACTTACCCTGCTATTCCCATTGCCTTATGTATTTTAGATATGCTCTACTTACTACCTGCAGTACTATGGATCATCCTAAAACACTTTATGTAAGTAATATTTAAAAATCATCTTACAACAAAACATTCAATAAAATGTACAGTACAGTACAGTACTGTATGCGCAGAATATCATTGTTAGTATACGTACGTGCAGTACTGTGCGTATACTGTAGTGGCAAATGACCCAATATAACTTGGTTCATTGCTATCTCTCGTTTATGCGTGTATTGCGTTTACAGTACTACAGACTAAGAATATTTTTTGAAATCTTGCATTAAGATGTCCTCAAAACTCTCTGCTTCTCCTAAGGCTTCTGGCAAAGAGCCTAAGCGCCAGAGGACATTACAGTTAATGACTGATGATGAGAAAGTAGACATAATTGTTATGCTAAGAGAGGGCAAAAGTCATGGAGAAGTAGCAGCCCATACGGCATGAAAGTAAGTGCGGTCGCCTGCATTGAGCACGAGCATAAACAAGGTAAAATACTTGGGGAGCCCATTCTTGGAGAAGAACTCGTCGCCCTCTTTACTATGCAGGTCAAATGATTGAAACTTCAATAAAAAAGAAAATGGATGAATTTTACCAATCCAACACGACGATGAAAATGGAGGAGAGCCTGATTATTTACCATCATTTACATTATGGGTCTGCATACAAGGAGGATTGCTGCACACTACGTGGGATAGTAAACCGAGGCATAACCCCAAAAGCCCCTTACCACAAAATAAGCCTCAGAATTTACAGTAAGCCTAACCTTGTAGCAGCCCTAATAATGAAGAAGAGCACCTCTCTGGGGGGACCAAAGGAGATGTGCATGAATGTAGTTTACAAATACATTTGCCCAGAGGAGATGTGTAAATCTCACAGCCAACACTACATCAGGGACACTACAACAACCCTTCAGAGACGCCTACTGGCTCATAGAAATCAAGGGACCATTTAACAACATTATATAGATGTTCACAAAAGGAAGCCATCTCTACAGGTCGTGCACTATCCAGAAACCGACCCTGAATATCCAACAATAGTCGGACCATATACTCCCCTCCAGCAGGAGAAGGAATGCACGAGCCAACATGGACCAGACAGCACGCCCCAAACCACTGGGTACATTGCGTTCCTCAGAGGACATGAGAGCGCCCAGCAAAGGCCAAGTAACATGCTGAGGCCCCACCCAACACGAACCTCCAGCCGTTAATCAGCATAGACGATTTGGATGCACACATACACTCAAACTTAATATTATACACATTTATGTATAAATAGACATTTGATTATTTGTACCTTTGCATATGCTATAAAATATTATTTATTCTGTACCTTATTTTAAGTATTTGCAAACTAACATGTAAGATTATACTAAATTTTAAAACCATATTTAAGAAAACACTAGCTCATGGTATTATATTTTGAATATTTATTTACCCACATGTTTAAACTTTCACTTTTGTTGTCATACATGTTCTTTGTACCAAAAACAAAGACCTGAAATGGTCAAGATGTTAATCCTTTTACCAACCAGCACCCAGACCTCTAGGTCATTCTCCCCACACAATGATATAAATAGGCTGAGAGGCCAGATGGTAAGTCAGTAGTCGTTTGATAATCCCATTAAGGCGAAACAGCTGTCATGACAAAATTCAGTAGATGGAAGAAGGAAGTCTTCATATTTTTCACCAGAAATTGACGAACGAGAATCAGAAAAAAATCTGTCAGTATGAAGATACCTGCAAGAAACTTATTGATGCCACAAAAGCAACTGCTTTAAATGAAAATTGTATAAGAAAAACTATGCCATATATATATGTGTGTGTATGTATATATATATAATATATATATATATATACAGTAAACCCTCTGTATTCGTGGTCTCAATATTCACGGACTCGCATATTTGCAGATTTCTCTGTGGAACTTATCTACCCATTATTTGCGGGAAGTTCCCCCATTCTCATTATTTTTCACTGAGAAATATTCACTGATTACTGTATTTTCATATCATTTTCATGACTAAATGCACTTTTTGTGATAAAACCAATAAAATACTCAGGTACAAGCATTTTTAGAAGATTTTTTTTTAAACTATCAAAATTGGCAGTTCTAAGTGTTTTTGAGGGGTTTTAAGTATTTGCAGATTTTAGCTATTCGTGGGGGTGCAGTTCGCATTCATTCTCATGAATATAGGGTTTACTGTATATATATATATATATATATATATATATATATATATATATATATATATATATATATATATATATATATATATATATATATATATATATATATATATATATATATATATATATATATATGTATATATATATATATATATATATATATATGTGTGTGTATGTATATATATGTATATGTATGTGTATAGTATATGTATATTTATGTGATACATATGTATATATTTAATTTTTAAATTTCTTCAAAAGTACTGTACTATTTTTGAGCGTAGTAGCTATTGTTACTGTTACTAATTACAGGCAGTCCCCGGTTATTGGCGGGGATTCCATTCCAAGAGCATGACGATCAGCAAAAATCGCCAATAACAAAAAATCAGCAATTTTCAGCACTTATTGGCGCTGATAACTGGAAATTGGCACCTCTGTTAGGTATGTATCGGCGCTGTTAGCTGAAATTGGCGCATATCGGCTCTGAAAATCACCAATTTTCATTGCTAGACAAGCGCCGTAAACCGGATCGCCGATAACCAGGGTCTGCCTGTATTGAAATTTAATTCAATAAGGAATGAATTTTAATAGGATTGCTGATTTTCATTTATCCATCACTCATTCTTGTTGAAACTTTTATTTTGTTCTCTCTTAAAGATGAAAATCCTTGTATTTTTTTTTTAGGTTGGGTCATTGCCAACAGCTGTTCAAGACCAGTTAGAAAGTGACACACAGGCAAACTTTTGTGACTTGAGGGCAGCTCTCTTCATGGTCAGTTGGCAGGAGGCACACATACTCTCAAGAGCTAACTGCGTTCTTATGTGGAATAAAAATAATGCTTTCTGTGGTAAATGTGGTGCTCCAACACAAAGGAATGCTGCAGGTTTGTTTCAACTTCTTTTATCCCTTTCAAACTGGAAACAATGTTTAATATTTATTTGCTTTAAGTTCAGTTAATAATAGACACACAGTCCGTAAAAATATTTTTTCTAAATAGAAAAAGAGGATTTTGTTAAATGGGTTCTCATGTAAAACACAATACTTATATTGCACAAATGGAAAAAATTAGGCAACAGTCAAACCTCAGTTTTTATATGTCCCAGTTTTTGTACTATTTGGTTTTTGTTGAGTTTTTTCATCAAAATTTTGTCCTAAGTTTCGTGCATCTGCTTGCTTATCGTACAGTTGAAAATGCTCCATCCTAAACTCGTCTGCCTGACCGCATGCCTCACAAAGCATCCCAAGTGTTCGTGACCCAGTCTGCCTTTGTTTCTCGTTGAGTGAGCATTACCCTTTGCTTTCATTCAAAACATTTTGTGATAATCCATTGTTTTTTGTGCTTTTTGATTAAGTGCGACTGCTAAATAAGCCACCATGGGGCCAAAGAAAGTTCTGAGTGCCAGCCCTTTGATAAAGAAGATGAAAAACACGAGTGAATTCAAGAAAGAACTTGTAGCAAAGTTCAAAAATGGCGTATGTGTGACTGTTCTTACCAGGATGTGCGAGAAGTCCTTATCCATGCTCAGTTCCATCCTGGTGAAGCAAAAATAAATCATGGAAGCTGATGGTGAGAAGTTGTTGTTGGTGTGGATCAATGAAAAACAGCTAGTAGGAGACAGTGTTTTGGAGGTACTAATTTGTGAAAAGGCAGGGCTGTTGCATGCAAATCTTGCAAATAAAATCCCTGGAATGAGTACTACTGTTAGTGAATTTAAGGCCAGCAGAAGCTAGTTTGACAATTTTCAAAAGCAAACTGGCATACACATTGTTGTAAGGCATGGCGATGCTGCAAGGTCGGACAAACATAGGGCTGAAGAATTTGTTGATGAATTCATGAATATCCTAGAGGCTGAAGGATTCCTTCCCCAACAAGTCTTCAGTTGTGATGAAACAGGCCTCTTTTGGAAAAAAAATGCCTAAGAGAACCTACATCATGCAGAGGAGAATGCACTGCCAAGACAGAAGCCTATGAAGGATAGGCTAACTCTTTTGTTCTGTGGAAATGCTAGTGGGGATTTCAATGTGAAGCCTATACTGGTATACAGTATCCTCCCCCAACAAGTCTTCAGTTGTGACGAAATGGGCCTCTTTTGGAAAAAAATGCCGAAAAGGACTTACATCATGCAGAGGAGAACGCATTACCAAGGCACAAGCCTATGAGAGGTAGGCTAACTCTTTTGTTCTGCAGAAATGCTAGTGGGGATTTCAATGTGAAGCCTTTACTGGTGTACAGTATCACTCTGAAACTCCCTGAGTGTTCAAGAAAAACAGTGTTACAGTATCAAGAGTAAATTGTGATGCGGAAGGCTAACAGAAAGGCATAGGTCACAAGTCAAATTTTCAATGAATGGGTCAATGAAGTGTTTGGCCCCAAGTGTGAAGAAATACATACCTCCTGGAAAATCAATTGCCTGAACTCAAGTGCCTCCTGGTAATGGACAATGCTCCTGCTCATCCTCCAGGCTTGGAAGACCAATTGATGGAGGAGTTCAGTTTCATCACAGTGAAGTTCTTGCCCACTAATACCACTTCTCTCATCCAGTCCATAACCAGCAGATCATTTCAAACTTCAAAAAACTGTATACACCAAAGCTCTTTTTCAGAGGTGCTTTGAAGTGACCTCGGACACTGAATTGACCCTAAGAGAGTTCTGGAGGAGTCACTTCAATATCCTCAATTGTATAAGTCTTGCAGATAAGGTTTGGCAAGAAGTGACTTCCAGGATGATGAAAATTGAGGCTAGAATGTGTCCTTGAGAAGGATTTTGAAGGGTTTGAGCCTGCCCCTAACGACTTGACGCATGTGGAATCTGTTGTGTCTTTGGGGAAGTCCGTGGGGTTGGATGCGAGTGGCCAGCATGTGGGAGAGTTGTTGGATGACCACAGGGAAGAGTTAACCACTGAAGAGCTGCAAGACCTTCAACTGGAACAGCAACAGATGGCAGATGAGGAATCAGAGGCGGAGGAGGAAGAGAGAGGGGATAATGTGCCTTCTTCAGTGATTAAGGACATGTGTGCAAAGTGGAGTAAGTTCCAAAGTTTTGTGGAGAAATATGACCCTAACAAAGCTGTTGCAAGCTATGTCTGCAACATGTTCAATGACAATGCCTTGTTCCATTTTAGGCAAATCTTAAAAAGATGCCAGAAACAGATGTCTCTGGACAGATATTTTGTGTAACAGGGGTCCAGTGACTCAAGCTAGTCCTAGTGCCAGTAAAAAATAAAGAAGGGAAGTAACCCCAGATAGGGCTTTGATACCTGAAGCCCAGAGGGGGATTCCCCTTCCAAACAATAGCCTCTCCTCCTCCTCCTCCCCTCCTCACTGTCCTCCATACGCCAACAAGAGTCTGCAATAAAGGTAAAAGTGATGTTACATGTTCACTTATCCATTTCCTTAGTCATTGCTTTCTGTATGTAAAACTATAGTTATTCTCTATAAAATATATTTTTTGTTAATATTTTTTTGTGTCTGGAACAGAATAATGATTTACATTATTTCTTATGGGAATTATTGCTTCAGTTTTTATCAGACTTTCTTGTATGGATTACGTACGAAAACTGAGGTTCCACTGTAATTAATTTGAAAGTATATGTGAATAAAATATTTTCCTACTGGTGGTTGCTTTAATATATTATAATACCAGTTAGAAAAGGCTAATGGAGATGGAATTTTTCAAGGATGAATAATGTATTTGTAATTGGCTTGGTTTCTCATTAATACTGTATGATGAAAAATAATACAGTAAACCTCCGCTATTCGAGGTCTCACAATTCGCGGACTCACTTATTCGCAGATTTCTCTGTGGAACGTACATACGCATTATTAGTTGAAAATCCACCCATTCACAGTATTTTTCACGGAAAAATATCCACTAATTAGTGTATTTTCATCCCATTTTCATGACTAAATGCACTTTTTGTGATAAAACTATTAAAATACTCAGGTAGTGCTCGAGTTACGATATTTCACCTTAAGATAATTCGATTTTGCAATTGGGCAAGTAATTAATACCGATACAACAATATTTATAAAATATTTTAAATTTCGCACAGACACGGGCAGCAGCATACAGGCAGCGAGAGAGACCAAATTACAATAGACCAGCTTCTTTTCCTCCAACTCTTTATCCCATCTTCTAGTTAAAAAAGTAACAGAGAATGATAAAAGTATTGTTAGTAACGTTATACTCTTGCGTAAATGTGTACAGCCACAAACAACTGACCGATGTTTATCATCGAATTGGATAACAACAACCCCTTTGCTTGTATTTCAACCATCATACAGTAATATACAATTGACGTAGGTTATAGTACAAATAGCGTTAATTAGAATAGGACTGATATGTTTTTACTGTATACCCTTATTCGGTATGATAAAAGATCAGCAAGGAAATATACTGCTAAATTTAAACTGTAAGTTGTAGCTGAAGCTGATTGATTGATTAATTGTGGGTTATCTGGCGTCACAACTACCAGGGTCACCGACGCCGAGAGCTAACAATGTTCATGCTGCAAATGACTATAAATTTTCATGCATTGGCAGCATGGATGAAACTCGACCATAATTACAATTGGAGAGAAAGTATTTTAATCAAAACTGCTGGGCATGAAAGAACCCCATACTGCTATTTTTACTCCGATAAACGATAAATATATAAAGCTCGTATTATGATGAAATCAAGTGAAAATAATGAAAGGAATCTTGATTTTCTTTACACAAAACAAATGCCCCCAAACGGCCAACGTCATCTCTTAACGAAAAAAATAGCTAAATTAATTTCACAATGAGACGTATTTAAGTTATATTTCGACTTAAAAACACTTCATACAGTATAATGAAAAATAACCTTGCCCATGTAAATAAAGTATCTGAAGATTCATTTAAAGATTCATTTACGGTAACTAGAAGAAAGAAAAGCACTCTGAACTGAGTTAAACGCGGGACAATAAACACCACGTGAACTATTTCCAAACCAAAACATTGATCGCTATGATCGCAGTTTATGATACAAAAGCAATACAGTATAAGAATATATACAATATTATAGGATACAGTGAATTAAGGCATAACAATTTAAAAGATCCATGGAAAAGATGCATATTCGTTATGTTGATGTTTGTATAATACGATATGTGAATATAGAGTACTGTACAGTATAATGTAGGCTACGCTACTGTATATGTATACGATGTACCACATTGCAGGCTAAGCTAATTCTTGTTTGTTATTCAATTTCTCTTTGTATTGAATTATCATAAGTCACTCTGCATGAACCTCCAGAATTAGCTGATGATAATAATTACTAAACCATGTACGAGTATGTATAGAGTATACTTTATAGTGTAGGCTAGGCTACTATATATGCATACATGGTACTGAATACCCTAGTGTAGGCTAGGCTATATTCGAGACATGTTTTTTCCAACAAACAATGGGTGTTGGAACATAACCCCATTGTAAGTAGGATAATACCTGTACATACAAGCATTTTTTTTTATTTTTTTTTTTTTGTGTATTTGAACTATCAAAATATGCAGTTCCAAGTGTTTTTAGAAGGGTTCTAAGTATTCGCGGGTGCTAGCTGTTCGCGGGGGGTGTGGTACGCATCCCCTGCGAATAAGGGGGCGGTTTAGTGTATACTGTGATGAAAACTTATAAATAAAGACTGGATCTCAAAGGTACTCTAAAGAGGTAGATACCATTGTTATTCCAGTGTTCGACTCTCTGACCGGCCAATGAAGAATTAGAGGAATTTATTTCTGGTGATAGAAATTAATTTCTCGTCATAATGTGGTTCAGATTCCACAATAAGCTGTAGGTCCCGTTGCTAGGTAACCAGTTGGTTCTTAGCCACGTAAAATAAATCTAATCCTTCGGGCCAGCCCTAGGAGAGCTGTTAATCAGCTCAGTGGTTTGATTAAACTAAGATATACTTAACTTAACCATTGTTATTGGTGGCTGCTAGAAAAGGCTGGTGGAGATGGCACTTTTTAAGGACACATGTTTAGTAATTGCAATTGGCCTAATTTCACATTGATATAAAAAGCCAATACAGTGCAGGTAATGACTGAGGCACAGGATCGTAAATGTAATTATTGTTTTATAATTACTACATGTAAGTTGGTTAACCCTTTAACGCTGAAGCCCTATTTACAAAAACGTCTCCCGTATGCCGGCAGCGTTCGGTGAGTTAGCGCCGAAGCGGAAAAAAAGTTTTTTTCAAAAAATCACATCACGCTTAGTTTTTAAGATTAAGAGTTCATTTGTGGCTCATTTTTTTGTCATTGCCTGAAGTTTAGTATGCAACCATCAGAAATGAAAAAAATATCATTATCATTTATAAATATTGGAATATATGACAGCGAAAAAAAAAAACATATAATTGTTTACAAATCGCTGTAAGCAAAACGGTTAAAGCTAACAGATTATTTTTTTTAGTTGTATTGTACACTAAATTGCGATGATTTGGGTACATAAATTTTGAAACGATGAAAGTAACACAGAGAAAATATTATCACAAAATGATGCATGAATTAGTAACACGGGGACGTAAAAAAATGTTTTTTTCAAAAATTCACCATAAATCGAAATATCGTGCTAGAGACTTCCCGTTTGTTGAAAAATGAAGGTAATTGATTGAATATTACTAGACTGTAAGTGTTTTAGCTTACAATTGCAGTTTTCGACCATTTCGGTCGAGTTAAAGTTGACCGAAAGTCAAATTTTTTCTATTTATCATGATTTATATGGAAATATTTCAAAACTGATAAAAGCTACAACCATCAGTTATTTTTTGTTGTATTGTACATGAAATTGTGCACATTTTCATATATAAAACTTTATGTAACGACTAATATAAAGTGGTGCAAATATTACGACAACGAGACGAAAGAATTTCTGAGATGTTAGTTACGCGCAGACGTAAGGAAAATGTTTTTAAAAAATTCACCATAAATCGAAATATTGTGCTAGAGACTTCCAATTTATTGCAAAATGAAGTTAAACGGTTGAATAATACTAGAATGTAAGAGTTTTAGCTTACAATTGCGTTTTTTACCATTTCGGTCGAGTTAAAGTTGACCAAAGGTTGAAATTTTGGCAGTTATCATGATTTATGTGAAAATATTTCATAACTGATAAAATTGAGCTATTTTCTGTTGTATTCTACATGAAATTGCGCACATTTTCATATATAAAAGTTTATGTAACGACTAATGTAAAACGATGCAAACATTACGACAACATGACGAAAGAATTTCTGAGATGTTCGGCAGTTATCACGCAGGCGAAGCGAAAATTTTTTTTTCAGAAATTTACCATAAATCGAAATAATGTGCTAGAGACTTCCAGTTTGTTGAAAAATGAAGGTAAATGATTGAATATTACTAGAATGTAAGAGTTTTAGCTTATAATTGCGTTTTTTACCATTTTGGTGAGTTAAAGTTCGAAGGTTGAAATTTTGGTAGTTATCGTGATTTATATGAAAATTTTTCAAAACTGATAAAAGCTACAACCATGAGTTATTTTCTGTTGTATTCTACATGAAATTGCACACATTTCCATATATAAAACTTTATGTAACGACTAATATAAAACAGTGCAAACATTACGACAACGTGATGAAAGAATTTCTGGCACAGATGTAAGGAAAAAGTTTTTTCAAAACTTCACCATAAATCGAAATATTGTGCTAGAGACTTCCAAGTGGTTGCAAAATGAAGGTAAATGAATGAATATTACTAGATCGTAAGAGTTTTAGCTTAAAATTGCGTTTTTGACCATTTTGGTCGAGTCAAAGTTGACAAGCTTGAAATTTTGGCAGTTATCATGGTTTATATGAAAATATTTCCAAACTTATAAAAGCTACAACCATGGGTTGTATTTTGTTGTATTGTACATGAAATTGCGCACATTTTCATATATAAAACTTTATGTAACGGCTAATATAGAACAGTGCAAAATTACGACAAAATGACAAAAGAATTTATGAAATTTTCGCTTTTTAAGAAAAAGTTTTTTCAAAAATTCACCATAAATCGAAATATTGTGCTAGAGACTTCCAATTTGTTGCAAAATGAAGGTACATGATTGAATATTACTAGAATGTAAGAGTTTTAGCTTACAATTGCGTTTTTCGACCATTTCGGTCGAGTCAAAGGTGACGGAAGGTTGAAATTTTTTGTAGTCGACGTACGGTACGTCCACTCGGCACCCAACAGACAATATTAGTCGACGTATGATACGTCCAATAGGCGTTTAAGGGTTAATAAATAAATTTTTCTCTATCAAACCAAATACAATAATAGCAATGGTTGACTAATGGTCATTTGAGTGTTTTTTCCTAAAGGAATATGAAGATCCAATAGAAGTATAATATTTTAGAAATTTTCAGTCCAGTGATAATGGTATACTGTATAGTTTTTTGAGTATCTTTGAGATCAGCCTTTATTTGAAAATTTTTCACTTTATGTTTTGTCAAATTTGCACATCGGGAAGTCTTGTGCTTGTGCATGTGCCCCACAACAGTTTTTGTGTGATTTATTTTTTTGATGTCATATTAGTAATGTAAGTTTTTGGTGAACAAAAACTTCACAGTTTCTGTGTGGCATTCTTAGATACTGTATTCCAAACTCTGCCCAGTTTCCCATCCTTGATAGATTTAAGTTATACAGTTGGTAGCATAGTGTTTAGCGTTAAGTGCAAGCCTAGAAGATATAAGTTTTTAAACATTTCATGTAGAACCCTTAAAGTTTTAAAGATGTTTGAGAGAAAATATAGAAATCATAAAAAATGTTGAATGACATTTTAAAGGAAAAAAGTGTTGAATAACATTTGAAGGAAGACAAAAATGTTGAAAGCATTATTGCATTGACTTGCAAATAAGTATACCCATGGAAATCCATTTTACACTCAGCTTATTACTGCCTGTTGTGAGCTAGAGGCAGCCTGAGAGTGGTTTGGGAATCAGTTCATAAGTCTAGAAGGTCCTCTTCTGTTAGATTGTATCAACAACAGTGGTTAGTTTATTGATCTTGTGGTTTGTCCCGAGAAATATCCAGCACCCATACCGCTATAGATAACTTGATTAAGTGCCAGTATCTTAGGTATGCAAAACAACTTTCTGCTGTCTTTAGTTCTGCCACATGCTGACTAGAATATTACACATGACTTCAGACCACCTTGTCATGGTGAGGGGGGTTCTTGAACCCCTGAAATTTGTTCTGGGGTTTGAGTTCAAGAATCCTATATATATTGTTACTCATATGGATTAAGTCTTGTGGAAGTTACCATTTTTGGTAAAATTTATTCGACCTGATAAATAGAAAAGATATTGTAGCTGGGACTGGGGTTATATCTGAAGCTAATATTTGGAACTGTTATAGAATCATCAACTACTCAATAATGTTTGGACCTAAGGGATATCAATGGGATTATTCACATTGATACCTCAAGGGCAGAACTATCCTGCAGAGCTGGGCCATGGATTCCAAGGGTGGTCTGGTTCTGGGGATAGGACTCTTGGCATTCTGTCCAGTTTCCCCATAATATGATTAGGGTGGGGATGATTGTATTCTTGTAATACTGTCTCAAAAAACGGGGTTGACATATACTTGAGCCACCCTGATTGTGTTGTGCCATCCCTTGTGGGGCAAGGTATGGAGTGGTTATTTGGAGGTCAGTTCTTACTGGTGCCATTGATAGAAGAATAAACTCCAGGAATGGCTAATATCTTTTTTAAGACTTTCATGCTTATTTTTTTGTCACTATTCTTTAAGTAGTAACAGAGACAAGAGCACCTTTGGACCCTTTGATGATACCCCTTTTGGCACAGGTGACACCTGGCAAGAACATCAATGGCAATTCCTCTCAAAACAAATAATGGACAGGTCAGCTCCAAATCCAGTGCTGGCACTGGGATTAGAGTGTATAATAATAATGATTTTAACCTCTATTGAGAGAATAGCAAGTATTAATGAAGGAAACTTTACTGAGTGACTCAAAAAGTGTTTATACAAAATCTAAGTGCTTTTAATTCTACTAATCCATTGGTTTTAAAAATTCAAGAGTGGCTTTATTGAATGAGTAGCAGAGGAATAAAAGTGAAGTTTTATTAGTTCCCTTTGACTCTCAGACATTTGCTAAGTTAATGTCCCAGGCTTGGGACCTCATGAGAAGCCCTCTTTCTGAGGCTTGAGATGATGTATGATAAATTTTGTCATAAACATTCTCCTTTTCATTTTATACAAAAGTAAGTGTTTTGGAACTAGTGGGAAACCATTGTAGAAAATTAATAGCTGGAAGCAGTATAACCAAAGTGCAGCTGTTTTAGTTGAGTAGATATTTGAAATGTGTGATACATATGTGCCACATCAAATTTATTTCTGAATTTATGAAAAATAAAAATCTAAGACGCTTAAAAATATCAGTGTATCCAAACCAAGAAATATCCTAGAATTGCCATAACAAATTGTCAGTGAACCTCATTAGTTTAAGTGTTTATTGTAGAGTTGCTTCTCTTTCTAGTATTTATTGGTGATTATAACCATCAATTCACAGGTCATACTCGAAAATGCACAAGCTGTGAGATGACACATTACCCTAGTTCAAGTCCTGTTGGTATAGTTGTAGTTACAGACCCAGATCACCAAAACATGGTGCTTGTTCGACAACCACGACACCCTCCTGGAATGTATTCATGTGTTGCTGGATTTTCAGATGTTGGTAAGTATCCAGTATTTGGTACTTTTATTTTACTTGGACATGGAACTGTATACATTTGCTATATGTGTGTGTGTGTGAGATGGCCATTGTACGTAATGCATAAGTAGTTGTACTGTGGGTCAAAATCTAATCAGTATTTTTATAAATGAAAGAGAATATATTTAATTTTAGGAGAAAGTTTAGAAGAGACTGTACGCAGAGAAGTAGCTGAAGAAGTTGGAATTGAAGTAACAGCGGTGAGATATGCTGCTTCACAGCATTGGCCTTTTCCAGGATCTCTCATGGCAGGCTGTTATGCCATTGCAGAAAAGCAAGAGGTTAGTAATTTGGCATGATATTCCCCCATCAAAAAAGCTCGTATGAAGAAATAATTTTGAAAAAATGCAATGCATTAGGTATAACAGATCATAATACTGTAATTTCTAGAGGCTTTAAAGGTACAGTGTACATAATTTTTTTTAATTAGGAGGAAAAAGATGGAAAGTAATAGTACTGATAAATGTTTCCTTGGATGATGATAAGCCTGCCACTTAACCCAAGACATGATAAATGACATGAAAACAAAGAAGGGAGACTTAAAGGTGCATTTTGAGATTAAAAGGCTGAAGAATTTGTGCTACCACATGGCTTTAAAGGTCATTTTGAATAATACCTAATACAGAGCCAAAATGTTCTTTCATTTAATTGAAATAGAAAAAAAACTATGCATTCCACCTGTGGAGTTTAGGAGGCTTGTACTGTCGAAAGCTTACATTTTACTTTTAAAACAATGGGAAGCATCCTTAAGAAAACCAGCTCGTGTATTTGCAATCATGCTCATTATAATTATGGTAAAGTGGTTAAATTTACTGAAATTAGGAGTTTTAAGAAATTTATCACACCATAACATTAATTGTAAGTTTTGTGGGTATGCCAAATTCTTAAACTAAATTCTGTAAGGACTATCAACAGATATATTTCCATGTTATACTCCCAATATTTTTCCATTAGTTACTAAATTGTGAATATATGATGTAGTCATCTACCATTTCTTCAATACAAGGCTCTGATTTATATTTGGCAATATGGTTCAGATCTTATTGGAAGTTGAATATACAGCTGTTCATGGACAGTTAGTTCTTATTAATTTTTTTGCTTATGTGCTGGGTGATGTCACCATCATTATAATGCTTTTGAATGTTTTTTCTGTGCCTCTCCTCTTATTTCAGTAGTTTAGCTGGTATACTAATATTTTTCATTCTAGTGAGCACTTTTACATTTCAAGTTAATGCCTGTAAAATTTTTCTTGTTTTAAATTATTTGGGTTTACTGTACCTGTCCTCTGAACCTCATGAAGATTTCATTTCCCAGTTTTGTAAATCTTGTATTTCATGCATTTAGACCATTCCTTCCATTTCATGATTTTGACAAGTTTTATGCAGTCGAAATATTTTGTTTTTATATAAGCTACTTACCAAGTAATTACATAGCTATTAGTTTCTATGAATGGCAGCTAGAATTTTGAGATTCACGGTAGCACTCCTTTTGTTTTGGCTAGACGAGTGACCCCGCCCACTTTCGGGGTAAGAGAGGAACCAGCGCAGCAAACAAGCTCAATACATTTCTGCCAGCTGATGGCTGTGGTTACAGTGATTGACAGCAGCAGGTTTTTGGAATTTCTCTTCTCTTTTGACCTTGGAATCATTGTTGAAGTATTCTCTTTATGGTAGCCTTTTTCGGCACAATTAGATAGTGTCAGGTTTTCACAGGAAAACCATTATTACCAATTTTGACTTTTGCTTTTGAATACTGACGATTTTGAGAATTTTTTGATTCGTGACTTGTTGACAATTCGGGCTCTCAAAGTTTTAGGTATTGCAGTAAAGGCTGCATTACACGACTGATTAAAGCCTGCTATGACTCTCATACACTTTTACATCTTGCAGGGGTCAAATATGTTCTGAACTGACTTGTGAGGAATGTTTCATGGGATGGTAAAATGTGGAAAACTTTGAGTAGTCATTTGACCAAATTAGACACGGACAAAAAGAGGAAAGCAGCAGCTAGAGCTAGTAGCAAGAAGACTTTAGCTAGCCAGGTATCTGCTAAATCTGTTATTGATAATAATTCTGATTCCTTGTCTATTGTTCCACCCAATCCCTCTTTTCAGTCTCTACCAATCACTCCACACCCTGGCTCCCATACTCCCAATTCCGACCCCATTACCAGCCTTGAATCTAGAATTAACCTTAAGTTTGGGTTATTGGTTAATATAATGGAGCCCCTCGATATGGGACCACCTTGACATGGTGAGGGGGCTCTTGAACCCCAGGAATTTGTTCCCGGGTTTGAGGCCGAGAGTCTCATACCGTATATTATTTCACATTACTTTGGACTAATTGTGTGGAATTTTCCACTTTTGCTGAAATTTATTGGGCCTGTTAAATAGGAAAAGATAAAATAGCTGGGATTGGGTTTATATCCGAAGCTAAATACAGGCAGTCCCCGGTTTATGACGGGGGTTCCATTTTTACGCCGCGTCGTAAACCAAAAATTGCTGTAAACTGAAAAATCATTGAAAATCATCAAAAATCATAAGAAAACCTTACTTTTAATGCTTTAGGTGTATTGAAAACGATGTAAACTGAATTTTTATTGAGTTTTTCATTAAAAAAAACCTCCAAATTTTGATTATTCTGCCGTTTTGGAGCCATATTTCTTCCATCGGATCAGTGTACGACGCGTCGTAACCCCGGAACATGCGTCGTAAACTGGGAAATAATTTCTGATGAATGTATTGAAAAGCGTCGTAGCCTTGCAATGTCGTAAACCGGGGACTGCCTGTAGTGAGAACAGTGGTAGGATCATCAACTACCTGATAATGTTTGGACCTGAGAGATATCAGGTTGATATCTCAAGGGTGGAACTATTCTGCGGGGCTGGGCCATGTATTCCAGGAGGGTCTAGCTCTGGGGATAGGACTCTCGGCATTCTATCCGGTTTGCCCATAATACAATTAGGGTGGGGATAATTGTATTCTTGTAATACTCTCGGCCCTAGCAAGCAGGTTTGGCTTACACTTGGGCCACTCTAATCATATTGTGCCGTCCCCTGTGGGGTAGGGTAGGGAGTGGACATTTGGGAGTCTGCTCTCACTTGTGCCATTAGTGGAAGAATGAACCCCATGAAAGGCTAATGATATCTTTGTCAAGTTTTCAGGTTTATTATTTTGTTATTTCTATCTCTTCGATCTTTACAAATAGTAAGAATAAAGAATTGAGTACCCCTGGGCCCTCTGATGATACTGTTTTGGCACAGATGACGACCTCTGCGCCCACCTTGGAGATCGGAAATTCTCCAAATGTTGATGACCCATGTGAGACTAGGATATCCCTGTAAGAAAAGGACCTGGCATTGTTACAATGGAACCATTCTTCTCTGAGCCAGATGTTTCTGTGCATGTGTCCTTATCAAAAAAGGAACAAAAAATAGTTGAAACTTTTCAGCCATGGGCCCTTTGGAGCCTAAAAGAATAAACAAAAGAAAATATAGACCTGACTCAACCTTGGTTCACTTTGATTCCCTTTTTGGAGAATCAAACTGGTCAGGGTTCTTGAATTTACAAGCCAACCAAGAAATATCCTTATTAAAATTGGAAAATTACTTGTTGAACCAATGCCCATCACAAGAGATGAGCATAAGACAAATTAAAAAAAGGGAATGGTTGGTTGAAACAACAACCAGAATCCAATCAGCAGAATCCAATCAGAAAATTATCAAAATATTAAAAACATAGAGAACATAAATATAAGCATTACAAGGCATGATACCATGAACAGTGTGCAAGGCACAGTGATATTACCAATCTAGAATAGAAGAAGTACAAAACAAATCAATGTTTCTAGATTCAGTACAGAAAAGATACAGCAATGTTGAAGACTGTGAACTATATGAGGTCCCAAGCAGGAAAGACAAAAATAAATATATCAAAATAGCAAAAATAAAGTTCAGTGGATAAACCTTGCCCTAGAAAATTAAAATACTGGGATTAAACAGGAAACTAAGACCTTATGTTCCCAAACCCATGCAATGCAAGAATTGTTGCAAATATGGCCATACAGCCATTAAACGCAGACATTTTTCCAGATGTGCGTATTGCAGTTCGCAAGAACATAAAACATGCTGGAACTGTGGCCAACCAAAATGCATAAATTGTGGCCTAGAACATCATGCCCGATCTAAAACGTGCATTCTATATTTACAATACTGAACTTAATACAAGAACGAATTGGAATGTCGATCAGGGAAGCAAAGTTAGAACTAAAAGTGAGAGGATTGAATGATCCAGCTAAGAAATTTAGATATGCAGATACTTCAAGATCAAACAATACCCAAACTGAAGTAAATGACAATAAAAATAAAGAAATATCACTAAAGAAAATATACATGATCAAAAGAACTCTTCTAAGGAGATTATCACAGTTGTCTATAGATTTACCTCCTTACCAGAAATAGATATGAATATTGACATAGAGAAAGACGAAGAAGAATTAAAATCACAAGAATGTGACAAAACGGATAACACAACTCGGAAGAGGCAACTAGTAGGAACCCACCTAATTCCACCAAACAAAGCAGTAAAAAGATAAATAACCCACCAATCTCACCAAAAGCTAAGGTTCAGAAACAGAATAGTAAATCAAACATTAAACTGTTTCCCATAGTAACAATAATACCTCTAGGAGCAGAATCACAAAACTCAGATGAAATGGAGAACCAACAGATAGATAACTACGATGAAAGCAAAGAAATTCACATAACTACGATGAAGCAAAGAAATTCACCCATCATCAATTATAGGCACCACAAGAAAAACCAAGAAGGAACAACAAACTAATGAACATGAAGATACATGTGGTTGTAGTAAATGCTTTGTAGCAATGTGCCACAACAATAAAACTATAACTAAAGAAAGCCTAACCTAACCAACACCATAAGAAATTTCATGAGGTATAGGAATAAGGAAAAAACAAACATGAAATCTCATGAAGAAGGTTGCATGTGTATTGAACATTTAGAATATTACAAAGAAAAACATATCAGTGTTGTAGATAATATTTTAAAAAAATCAAAATGGAAAAATTAAATCAAGATAGTAAAAATGTAACAGTCAACGAAAGTCAAATTAAAACAACAAAAAATGAATCAAGACCTACAAAAATACAAATTAACTTTTAACAAATTAAAAAAAATCAACTTAAATAATTTAGAGTAATGTGACCACTCTCATATTACACCATTCAGTCGTTATATAATTCAATGGAATATAAATGGATTATTAACGAGAATGCACTTAGGAGAAGTCCAACGACTTATAAGTGAATACAAACCAATGATTATATGTATACAACACACTGGAAAATTTATTCCAAATATAGGTAAACATCTGTACTAGTCACAACATCAAAGGAAAATGAAAATAATTTAGGAACAGCAATATACAGTATGTCCATAATAAAATGATATACAGTAAACCCCCGTATTTGCGTTCTCACGATTCGTGGACTCACGCATTCATGGGTTTCTCTGTGGAACATATCTACCCATTATTCGCAGAGAATTCACCCATTCGCGTTATTTTTCACTGAGAAATATTCACTAATTACTGTATTTTCATATTTTCATGAATAAATGCACTTTTTGTGATAAAACTATTAAAATACTCAGGTATAAGCATTTTTACAGGGTTTTTCGTGTGTTTAAACTATCAAAATATGCAGTTCTAAGTGTTTTTAGAGGGGTTTTAAGTATTTGCGGATTTTAGCTATTCATGGGGGGGGGTACGCACCTCCCACGAATACGGGGGGTTCACTGTACAACAAAGTAGATATAGATTACACTGAATTACAAATTTCAGCAATAACAGTGAAAATGGAAAATAGTTTATTTGATATTATTATCTTATACAACCAGCCTAATAAAAAGTATAATTTAAACATATTACAGAAAATAATTAAAGATTTTAAGAATCCCATATTAATTGTAGGAGATTTCAGTGCACATATTCCACTATGTGACTAGAACAATATTACACTGGATAAAGATGGAGAAAAAATAGAAAACTTGATGAACACTAATGATCTCTGTTGTCTGAATGACAACAAAGTAAATACATATTGCTCGAAAACCCATGGAACCTTTTCCTCAATAGATGTCACCCTTTGTCTAACTAATATAGTTGACAAATCAGATTGGAATACTTGTGATGATTCCTACTCAAGTGATCATTTTCCCATAATAATATCCGTATTAAATAATAAACCAAAACCATACTCTTCACATTATAACTTGCAAAAAGCAGATTGGGCCATTTTTAACTTGCATACAAGAAATATACCACCATATGATTATTTGAGAAATCACAATGTGACAAACGAATTCTTTGTATCTTTCATGAAAAAGGCAGCAGACAAAGCTATTCCTCATTCAAAACCCCATAATAAAAAACATAAAGTTCCCTGGTGGTCAGATGATCTATCTGAATTAGTACGAGAAAAACACTCTCTAGCAAGAAGGTTAGATACCCTAAACAGAAGATTTAATAAAATAAATAAATCAAAACCATTCTTGGAAGAAAATATATTAAAAATGACAATTGTACTCTTAGAAATAGATGCATTAAAACCTTTATATAATAAAAATATCAGCTAAATTTAGAAAGGAAGTTATAAAAGGTAAAATAATGTCTTGGAGGTCTTATGTATCGGAAATAACAAACAAAACATCCATTCAGAAAGAATGGGAAAAATTCTGAAAAATAAATGGAACAAATATTAGACCACCCAGACAAGCTATATTAGATACTGGCAAAAAAATTTTAAATCCCTTCGAATTAGTAACGTACTTGGGGAAAGTTTTGCCAAAATAAGTAGTGACCAAAATTTGGACAAACATAAAAAAAAAAAAAAAAAAAAAAAAAAAAAAAAGCTGAATCTATAATACTTAATTTTGAAACAAAGGAAGATATATATTATAATAAGAAATTCAATATGGAAGAGCTGGAATATGTTCTCTTGAACAGCAATAAATCTGCTCCTGGAGGTGATGATATTTGCTTTGAAATGATTTGCCATGTAGCACCTTTGGCAAAATCATACTTATTAAAATTTTACAATCATTTATGGCTCAGAAACTTGTTTCCAGATGAATGGCAAAATGCCATAATAACTCCTATACTGAAACCTGGATTGGGATCCTAGTAATGTGAACAATTATAGACCAATCTCTAATAAGTTGTCTATGCAAATTGTGGGAGAAAATGGTAAATGCACGACTTACATGGCACATTCGTGAAAATAAAATTTTAACTCCATCCCAGTTTGGCTCACAACGTAATCGATCTACAGTAGATTCTCTAATTTGGAAGACCACATATGCAGAGGATTTGAAAGAAAGCAAATTACAGTAGCTGTCTTTTTTGACATCCAAAAGGCATACGATACTACATGGAGGTATGCAATATTAGAATCATTTTATATAATAATAACATACGCAGCCATCTTCGTAAGTTTATTAAAAACTTTGACTGATCGCACTTTCCAGGTGAGAATATGTAATGTTTATTCCAAGACATTTCCACTTGAAAATGGAGTTCCACGAGGGAGTGTCCTTAGTGGTACTCTGCTTACTTTAGCAATTAATGATATCAATAGCATGCTGCCGGTCAGAATTAAAAGTAACCTGTATATGGATGATTTTGCCATATATTATACAGTGTCACAAATAAAGCATGCAGAAGGAATGATCAATAAAACCACAATATATAAAAATAGATGAATGGACCTCATCTGTAGGCTTTAGGTTTTCCATAGAAGAAACTCAAGCTGTCATGTTTTATAAAAATAAAAATTGGAAAAAAGGTGAAGAAATAGAATTGAAAATCAGAAACCATAATACACCAATTAGCCAAACTGCAAAATTTTTAGGATTAGTATTTGATGCACACCTGAATTGGAAAGCCCATATAACTTACATAAAATCAAAATACAAAAGGGCGGAAAGTCTAATTTAAAAACTATCACACAAATTGAGGAGCTGATAGACATACTCTTTTCATACTGTATAAAGCAACAGTGTTATCAACCATTGACTACAGAAGTGAAATCTATGGTTCAGCGTCAGAAGCAGCACTGAAAATATTAGATCCAATTCACAATGAAGGACTAAGAATATGCACAGGAGCATTTAGATCCTCACCAGTCTCCTCAGTACAAGTCAGATGTAGCAAACTGCCACTGTTCCTCCATAGAGAGTTCATAACAATGAAAAGTTCATCAAGAATCAAGACAAGTGATTCAACAACCAAAAATCTATATGATCTAAGGGATATATTTATAAACAATCATCCACCTCCTTTCCCAATTAGAGCTAATAGATTGTTTGAGTCACTGAACATAGATATACCCCATTGGACCATGAATAAAGTAAGGATTTGCACACAGTTGAAATATTTATCAAGAAGTTCTTCATATACCCCAGAACACCATAGACAAAAAACCATAGATCATATGAGACAAAAACATTCACATTGCACGATTTATACAGATGGGTCTAAATCACAAGATGGAGTAGGATATGCAGCTATATCCCGGAACAAGTCATATCAGTTATCTTTGCCTAATAATGCCTCAGTCTTCACAGCAAAGTTGTGTGCAATCGCAGTAGCCATCAAAATTATAAAGCAAATATCAATCAATAATTTTGTTATTTTTATTTACCCAAGAAGCCCTATAGAAGCCATTCAAGGTTACTACAGGCAGGCCCCGGTTATCGGCGTGGTTTCGTTTCTGAGGGTGTGATGATAACTGAAATTCGCTGCTAACCGAAAATCAGCGATTTTCGGGGCTTATCGGCGCCGAAAAGCGCCGATTTCCGGTTATCGGCATCTCTGTTAGGTATGTATCGACGCCAATAGGGAAATCGGCAATTTTCGGCACCGAAAATTGCTGATTTTCGTCGCTAGACAAGCGCCATAAAACTGGAGCGCCATTAACCAAGCCGGCCGTTAACCAGGGACTGCCTGTATTCAAAAAATAATATTGTACAGGAAATTAAATATGAACTCCATAAATTGTATAATAATGGAAAAAATATTGAAATATGTTGGATCCCTGCCCATGTATGGATTAAAGGAAATGAAGAAGCTGATAAAGCAGGTAAAGAAGTAGTCCACTTGGCAAGAGCAAATGTAAAAATCCCAATTATTGGTTATATAAGAGATATAAAAACAATCATTGTAAGTAAATGGCAAAATACATGGAACATGGAAAATGGAGCTAATCATGTCAGAGAGAGAATAATAAACTGAAATTGATAACACTTGTTGGACACATGGACACTTGATGAACAGTCCAAGTGACCCTCCTCCCGAATGCCCAGAATGCAGCGTTGATAAGTCAAACATGTCGGAATCTTATACATTTTCAGTCATCCCAACTCTAACACTCATGAAGTGTAACTTAGACAAAATATCAAATCAAGCAAATAATGAAAATACAGAAGCCCATAGGCCTTTTAATGAATTAAAAAATATGTATATACATATATGTAATCTATTCTTAGTGTTAATTTTTTTGAAATTTTATTTTATTCTTTTTAATCTGGAAACGAGCAAATGTATTTATCGTATGCATGTGTCTCGGTGTAAAAGCATGTTCATTATACAGTTTTTCCTTTTAAACCTCATTTTCATTTATTCATCATCATGCGAATGACTTATTTGTTCCCAGTTCTAGGCCTATGGCCTAGACCTGGTATTTCATCCTAATCCTTTGGGCCAGCCCTAAGAGTTGATAGTCAGCTCAGTGGTCTGGTTAAACTATCTTATTAATAATAATAATAATAATAATAATAATACAATGGAGAAAATTGGTGCTTCTGTTAAAAGTCTTGATGGACAAGGTGAACGTGAAGAGTGATGGTGAAGTGTTAGTGGAGGAGGTGGCTGTCTGTCCTGCCGATTCTCCTAGGCCAGTGGTCTTCAAACTTTTAAGACCATGGCCCACTTCAGGCATTTCCAAAATTCATGGCCTACTGCCCTTCAGATTTAGCATATAAATTATGTTCATAATCGATACCAGGTACTTGAGGAACTTTATTACATTTTTCTTAACATGTTCAAACAGAATTTTCATAAATGCATTATATGGTAAATGTATCTAGAAGGAATTTTCATGAAAGTTAAATTTAATAATCCAGAAATCAATAACTGAACTTTGATTATTGAAAATAAAATTCATATACTGACCTTACGGCTTGAAACATGGCCAAAAGATAAACATAACTTCTCTTGTTTGGTAACCACTTCAGGTAGGCAGCTAATGAGATGGATCTTGTTTCAGCTTATCAAATCGGGGAGAACGAGACAAGGTATGTCATTCCACCTCTAAGCGGTTTCTTGCTTTTGTTTTGATTTGAAGTAAGGAGAAAAGCCTGATTCATAAGTGAGTGGAGGAGAAATGTAGAAGTGTTTTTAGCGCATGCTTACCAATTCTAGGGTATGATGCATTTTACTTGAGCCCAGAATTCCTGTACAGAGAGCTCTTTTTGCAAACACTTTATACCAGAATCAAATTTCATTTCCAAGTATTCATCTTGGTCAGGTCTGGCACAGAATCTGGCTCAATATTAAATGGATCTGCTATAAATGACAGATCTATGGACTCAAGATCAGGGAAGTATCTTGATTCTTAGTCAAATTTTGAAGGTGGTTGATTATTTCATTTTGGAGACAAGGATCTAGTTCTTTTTACCTTCAACAATACAAAAATTCTCAAACATTGCAAAATTACCGGCATTAATAACCCAGTTCAATGGAGAAAGCACGCAATGAGTCAGCAAAATGAATTACAGTTTTGTCTTTACACTGAAGATTTTTATTTCTTTTGTTTTTATTTTATGGACATAGTTAATTTATTTTTTATTATAATCTAGTTAAACGTGTGGCCCACCTGAAAATGGTGATGGCCCACCAGTGAGGCCAGGTGGCAGTCTGTCCTGAAGATCACTGATTCTCCTAGGCCAAGGTCCCTGGCAAACTCCTCTAAACCTGGTAGGAGCCAAACTGGCAGCCCAAAGGAGGTCAGTGGGGTCTGCCCACAGGCAGTCACCCCCTCAGTCATACCTGTTGCCGAGTCCCAGGTTACGAAAGAGCGCCGCTGGAAAGTTGTCTCTATGGAAGTGGATGGTCTTTCATCTAGTGTTTCCAGCAGTGATTCTAGTCCTAGGCGCCATTGGTGTTTTCAAGGTGAATCTCGCCCTCTGAAGAGGCGCGCCCTCGGTGTATCACAGCCTCCTCCAGTTCCAGTTAAGAGGGTTAGAAAGTTCTGTAGAGCATCTGCCATCTGTAGCTTTTGGGACAGTCTGGAATGTTTCTCCCAGGATCATCTGAAGTTAGTGGGACAGTTTCCGTCTACTAAGTGCGCTACTGCTCGTAAGCGCTGTTCTGCATCTAGGACCTCTTCGTCTCCTAAGCACCCATCCTTAGTTTCAGAGGATTTGCCTAGGCATATAGTGATGTCAGAGTGCTCACCAGCTCCCAGCTCTTTCCTGTAGCCCTTGAACAATCAGCTTTACCTGAATCTTCTTTGGCTTTTGAGAAGCAGTCTTTGGTGCCAATGTGCCCAGTGGCGCCAGAACTTCCTTTACCTGTTGATTGTGCTGCTCCTTGTTGTGTGGCTCTTTCCGAGCGCCCATTGTTTTGTTGTGCAACCATCATCTCCTGAGCGCCCATTGGCACCCATGTGCCTGTCGGCTCCCGAGTGCTCGTCGGCTCCCAAGCGCTCGTTGGCTCCCAAGCGCTCATCGGCTCCCAAGCACTCATTGGCTCCCTTCCACCATTTGCCACAAGATAATCTGTTGGCACTCAAGTCCATTTCTGCTTCTGAGCGCCTGATTTCATCCAATCCTTCGGCAGCGCCTGTGTCTTCTTCTGTGCTGCCTGTTCCTGCTCCTGCAGTTGCAGTTTCACTCCCAGTCGCGTCTTTTTCTTCATTCTCTGCAGTGCAACAGGCACCCTGTTATGGATCCTTCATATCAGTCGATCCAATGCAAATTGGATAATATCCTGGGCTTAATTAAGAAAGCGCCATCAGCTCCTCAGCTTATTGTGGAACTGTTGCCCATTTCTTCTTTTGAGGAGGAAGAAGTGGATCCTGTTACCCCTCCTCCTGTGTATGCCATCTTACTCAGGTTGTTTCTGCTGGTGACTTTTCCAGATTTCTTCTCTCCTGCAGCTCCAGCTTCTCTAGCTTCAACATACTTAAAGGACAATCAGATGACTTCATGGAGGCTACCTAAAATGCAAGAGAGAGCAGGGAAGAGCCTCTTCTAGTTGTCCTCTGTCTAGATTGTCACAGAGAAGATACTTTTCTAATGCAACCAAAGAGGCCCCATCCCTGGGAACTTCTGCCTTCTCCGGGTTGATTGACTCCTCCAGAAGGTCAGCATTCAATTCAGCTAAGATTTTTTTCTTGACCTTAGAATTGGACCACCTTATCAAGCATTTATTTAAGATCTTGGAAGTTCTCAGCTTTTTAGACTGGGGAGTAGGAGCTCTTGCCCACAAATTAAAAGGATTGCCCTCATATTCCAGAAGACTTCTCTTCGGATATTTTGGGGTCATGTCATGCCTAGATAAAGGTATTAGAGACATTTCGCTTGAATTATCATCGCTGTTTGTGATGGGTATTCTCAAGAAAAGGGAGCTTTAGTGTTCCTACACCACAAAGGGAGTAACACCTTCCCGGAAGTCTGCGCTCCTCTTCTCTCCTCCTGACAAGAAGCACCTATTCCCTCAGGCGACTGTGCTGCAGATCGCCTCTGATCTGCAGAAAAAGTCCACTCAGGACCTTCTCGCACAATTAGTGAGGCGGCTTAGAGAGTCTCCAGCCTTCAACTCTAGGACAGTTTGTCCTGTACAACCCCAGCCCTTTCGTGGTATTGGCAGACAAAGAGGCTTCCTCAGACCTTGTTTCACCCCTCTGGCAATCAAAAAGTCCTCTAATAAACCACCTGCATGTGCATGCAAGTGAGGATCTAGTCCTCCGCACACCTGCGAGGACAAGACTCTTCCACTTTTGGGAGCATTGGGAAGCGAGAGGAGCGGAGAGTTGGATTGTATGAGTCCTGAGAGAGGGTTATTCGATCCCGTTTCTGAGGAAACCTCCCTTAGTCAACAAGCCCGTCTTATTGACAGCCTACTCAGCAGGCTCTGAGAGGTTTTCAGCCCTCTCCCAAGAAGTGTTAGCACTCCTTGAAAAAGAAGGAGTCGAACTAGTCAAGGACATCTCTTCTCTGGGGTTCTACAATCAGCTGTTTGTAGTCAGTCCCCAAAGCCTAGTGGGGCTGGAGGCCGGTTCTGGATGTGAGTGCCCAGAACTTGTATGTGCAGAAAACAAAATTCAAAATGGAGATGACCCAGTCCATCCTCGCATCCATTTGTCTGGAAGATTGGATGATTTCGATAGACATGAAAGACTCCCATTTCCATGTCCCAATTCATCAGGATTCGGGGAGATTTTTAAGGTTTGTATTCCAGAACAAGGTGTACCAGTTCAGAGCCCTTTGCTTCGGCCTTTCTACGGCCCCGCAGGTATTCATGCGTGTACTAGGCCCAATAGTGAAATGGTTACATATGATGGGGATCAACATTTCACTGTATCTCGACGATTGGCTCCCAGTCGAAGGAAAAATGTGTGGAGGACCTTCACAAGGCCCGTCTTCTTGCTCAGGATTTGGGCCTCTTGATGAACTTCCCAGAGTCTCAACTGACTCCTTCTCAGGAGATAACTTATTTGGGGATGAGGATAAACACAGATGTTTCTGGTTTTTCCTTCCTCCCAAGGGATAGACTCATGCCCTCAGATGGTAGACAAATTTCTCGCCCTTCAGTCCTGTTCTGCGAACAGCTGGATGAGCCTGTTGGGGACCCTCTCGTCCATGGAAGAGTTTGTGTCTCTGGCTTCCTGGGAGACAAGGAAGTGTCAGGCCTTTGGACTTCAGAACAGAGGAAATGGCACATCAGTGTGAAAGAATTCACTGGGGATTGCAAGCGTTTGCATCAGGGGTGTCCGGGAAGACAGTGACCGTCCACTCGGACAACACCGTAGCACTGTCTTATGTCAAAAAACAAGGGTGAACTCATTTACCCTTTGCCAAGCAGCAAGAGCCCTGCTCATTTGGGCAGATCAGAATCAAACCCAGATCTTAACCAGGTTTATTCAGGGGAAATTCAAAGTGTTAGCAGATGAACTCAGCTGCCGAAAGCAAGTTCTCCTTAAAGAATGGACTCTGGACCCCCTGTGTGCCTAGAGTTGTAGCAACTGTGGGGAAGGCTGGTTCTGGATCTGTTTGCAACCTCAAAGAACCACTGTCTCCCTCTTTATTATTCGCCAGCACCAGATCCACGAGCATGGGCAATAGACACAATGCTTTTAGATTGGTCGAACATGGACCTTTATGCCTTTCCCCCATTCAAGATGGTGAGAGAAATAATAAACAAGTTCCAAATTCATCAGAATGCAAAGAGACTCTAGTAGCCCCTTTCTGGCCAGCACAAGAATTGTTCCCAGACTTGCTGGAACTTCTCACGGATTTTCCGAGGCTGTTGCCTCAAAAACTGAAACTAATCAAACAACCACATTTCAGGCGGTTCCATCAAAGACTGTCCACTCTGGCTCTGACCGCATTCAGACTGTCTACAGATTGGTATGAGCGAAAAGATTTTCAAAGGCAGTTGCAGATGCTATTGCTCGTTGTAGACGACATTCCTTGAGCAAGGTTTATCAAGCCAAGTGGACAGTCTTCTGTGACTGGTGCAGGAGACACAACATCTTATCTTCTAAGACATCTGTATTGGAGATAAGTGATTTCCTGCTCTATTTAAAGTCTTCCAGGAATCTGTCTACCTCAGCCATTAAAGGCTACAGGGCAATGTTGAGCTCTGTATTCAGACATAGGGGCTTAGATCTCTCCGCTAATAAAGATCTTTCTGATCTCATCAAGTCATTCGACATAACCAAACAGAAAGAAGATGAGCCAGTAGCCTGGAATCTAGACATGGTTCTTAAGTGGCTGTCACAACCACATTTTGAAACCCTGCGATCTATCTCTTTGAGGGACCTAACTAGGAACTCATCTGTTTTTGGAATATTTAGGAAGTGAACTGATGTACATTTATGACTACTGTAAAATTATGGGTTTGTATAAGCAAAATCTATTTTTGTTTTTATAAATGATATTTTAGAGCCTCTAAAGGGGCTTCCTCTAAAAGTGCTAATACAACTGTCTTCATTCCATAGAAGAATCTAAATAAAGTTCATGCAGATCCAGTTTCTGAGAGTGCAGAATAGTAATATGAATAAAAACTATAGCCATTTCACAGCATCACTTGAAAAAAGTTCCAATTCAACCAGGTAGAAGATAAGAGTAGATGTTCAGCATGACTTGGAGGCAGTCCCATATGCCCCTATGACAGAAGCCCCACCTCAAAGTTATACTGATCTCCAGGTGTGAATAGTTCAGCATTTCCAGATTCCTGTGGCATCTATAGAAATGGGGTTAGTGCAGGAGCTTTTTCCACTTTGGGAGAATCAAGGGAAGGTTTGGTTCAATAGATTTAAGAGAAGGTTGGAAAACTGTTTTGCTTGTGGCCAAAGATGAGCCATTTTGTTCAGCAACAGATCATCTACACCCAAAATCTGATCTACAATTTGTGTGGTCATGGAAGACTACTACTACTACTACTACTACTACTCTGGTGGCTCTTGGGCCTCTTGTTGGCCCATGGCCGCTTGCACCAGACCTCTCCACGTTCCCCTGTTGAGAGCTGTATCTCTAGTTATTCTCAGGATCCTCCACTCCCAATTCTCTTAGATCTCTAAACACATTATCTTTCCATCTCATCCTCAGTCTCCCACCGGTCTTCTCCCTTCCACTGATCTTTCATAACCACTTAAGGCATTCTGCCCTCTTCCATTCTAACCATATGTCCAGCTCAACATATCCTTTGCAATCTTACATAGTCAGTTATTAGCTGTTGTATGGTTAAATCTCTCATTTCATTGTTGTGCCTTCTTCTCCAAACACCTTCATTTAATATCGTAAATGGGACCCATTATTCTACACAAAATGTTATTTTCAAAAACCAGTGGTCATGGAAGAGCAGAGTAAAAAGTTGGAGGGTTTAGATTGAGGAGGGTTGTGAATAGCACCACCCAGGGAGCCTTGCTTCTGGCACAGTGCTCTTTGTATGTCAGTATGGAGTAACCATCTGAGGGAAGAGCCTGATTCTTCTAATCTGTGTGCAAATACTTCTTTTTCCCAGGATGGAAATTGTGATGATCTACTGAATATTTTGTTACCCTTTGCTCAGCGGGAAAAGTTAGTGTCATGATGTGTTTCCAGCATCATGCCTCCATACTTCCTAAGGCATACCATTATGGTCATGACTCAATCATAAAGTCAGCAACCTGTCTCTTACATGAATGAAATGCCTGCAGTCTGAAAGCTTTCACTCCCACATTAACACATCCTTTATAAAAGAGCATCCGAATAAGTAGAAACCAGTGTAAGTCTTACCCTGTGATTCTAAGGGTCCTGCCAGCAAGGTCATTTTGGATTTCATTAAATGTGACTTCTAGTTGGTTGGCTGTTAACTTCTGTTAGAATCAGCTCATCATGCACAACAGAATCAGCTCATCATGCACTAGGCATTTAATAACTGTGGAGCCTATTCTATTTCTGTGTACCTACTTGGCCGCCCAAGAAAAAATCTTGGTGAGCCCTTGGAAATGAACCTCAAGATGGAAACTGCTGCCCTTGGTAGGTGTCATCATTAGGGTCCTTGATGCTATAGTAAAATCTCTTTTAAAATTCGTATGGGCAGGAGTTTTCTTAAAGACTTCCAAGGTGTCTACTTCTGAAGCTGTGAAGCTCACAGAGAAGGGGAAGAAGGATTGTGCTGTTATCTCCCAAGTTAAATCTTTTGCAACCAAACTAAGAGTTGCATATATGTATTTTATTAAATTTAAGGAAAGTTGGCTGACTCCTTGCCATTAAGGCTCATGGCTTTGTGATACAATAATGTCTGCAAACTGAGCAAAGGATTTTTCAGTCTTTATGTGACATAAGGTCAAGGTTTTTTGTGCAATAAAGGGATATTTCATGTAACTAACAAATAAATGAGATAAAAACTGAAAGATTCATGAGATTCAGTATATGTGGAGGGATTTGAAAATTGGCTGGTGGCAAAGAGAGAAACATCTCTTCTACGGCATCGTCTGTAACTTTCCCCACTTGCTTGACACAGGTCATAAAGGTCTTTTTGGGAGTGGTGGATGGCCACCTTAGAAAACAGATTAGATAACTTTCTTGTGTGAAGATGGAGTTTTTTCTTTTGGAATATGTATATTAAAATTAGGTTGAAGAAACTGGACTTTTTGCAGAAATTTTGTAGGGAAGTCTATTAGTGGCTAAAGTTCATTTAGTGTTCCATTGTTATTGGTTGATTCATCAGAGTGAGTTACTCAGGTTTTCATGAGTCAGTTTTGTCGAAAATAGGTTTTCTGAGTTTGCTTAAAATGAAAGGTTTAAAATGTGCTATAGCATCCGTGTGAATCAGGGAAGGGGATCTATGGTTGGTTTTTTTTTTTTTTTTTGAAGAGTAATGACATAGACAGGCTTAGATGAGGAAAGCATCGGTGCCTGGATTCAGTGATAAACATAAAGATGATGCTTTTCATATTTTAGTTTAATAGTTGTGATATTCATATTATGCACCTTTTACTACCAGTCCAGTTTTGTCCCTGGGGTGTGAACCCATGGCTGGGTCCTTAATACATATATAATGAAATAAGGTTAGTCCTAAGATACTTAAATAAAGTGCCTTAAGTATGCAAAAGTGCTTTTGCCACATTATAGAATTTTATTTTTCAAGAAAAGGTGTTCCCATACAAATATATACAAGTAACTAAGACTAGTAGTGTAGCCTATATAATACTACAGAGCCAACTTGCATAGTGTATAGATCAGTTCTTTATAACTAATAGCCTATTAGTTCAATTTCAGATTTATCTGCAAAATGAATTGCCTCTAAAAAGGTAGCCTAGCATAAAAACCATCATAACATAGCTGATTAATTCACCCTGCTTATGCTTACAAGGTACAGTATGTTAAATGAACAAAATTCTTGCAATACAGAAATACCTTAAATATTTTAATGTGTTTCTTCTTTAACATAGAGCTACCCCGTTGTTCTATGTGAAAAACATTTTCAAGAGAGAGTGTAACGAGAGAGCAGTGTTTAATGGCTAATGCACATACTCATACATGTACAAATAAGTATATAATGTACAGTGTTGTATCAGTCCATTAAATATATATGTTAATAAAAATACAAATAATGTAATAATTTTATGTACTACGTGTAATGCTAATTTACATATGACATGCTTGCATGATAAATGAAAAATGACAAAATAATTTGGAAAAAAAAATCTTTACCTTGTATTGTAATTACACTTCTTTTAACCACAAGTATTAAAACTTCAGATCTTGTGCTCAAAAGATTTGCTAAAGTATGAAGCAGTCACTTTAAAGAAAAAATTCGTTGTAACATAATTCTTGCTTTAGAAGCCCAATTACGACTTCCTGGTGCATGTGCCTCCTCTGTAGTTCATACATGAAAGCAGTTGCACCTCATTGACTCAAAACACCTTAGATTTTCAGAGCGGATGCTCATCTACAGTCACTCTCAGTACATTGCAATATGTTGCTGTGCTGTATTTTAGAACTTTTAACACTGAAGAAAATATCAAAATACATAATGGTAGCAACACAAACACATCACATTTTGATACAAATCAGACTCAGTGAGTCAGACAACTCATACCAAATGACTGACTCAGGCATGCACAGATTGGAAAATGATGGGTCAGTTGCTTTGGGAATAAAGAATTGGCTTAATGGTTTAGACAGGAGGCAAGCAAATATCAGTTGTATTTGTTACAGTAGATTTTGTTGCAGCATCTGCTGTCTTGATGTTCTTACTGGATTATTCTGTTAAGTATGGAATCTTTCAATTTTTTTTGGACTTGGGCACATCTGATGAGAAATTAAATGATAAATAAGTCCTTTAAATTTAAGTGACTTTGTAATTGTAGTTTTATCATGGTGTATGCCTCCAACTTCTTAACTTTATCATTTGTCCCATGAGTGTACACCTAAGGTCTGAGTTCTTAGTACACAATGGAACACGGTCAGCATTAGGATTTTTAAATTTTCAGTGACGCTATTTCTATCAGTTCAAAGTGGCAGTGTTTTAAAACATTTTCATCATATAAATCAAATGAAAGGTCCCATTGAGTAAATTACAAGAAATACTCTTGTGGGATTGGGATGGGGTCAGTAAGATAAGAAATACATGTTTTGGAACATTCCAAGTCATTTAATATATAGATGAAAGATATCTGTGCAGATTATAAAAACTGTAAAGTAATTTAAAAGAACCATTGCTGTACCTCCAGCATTAGAATGAGTGTCTGGACAAAATCATACCAGTTAAAATAAAGATTAAGAAGATTCTCTTCAGGTTTCAATGTTATAATATTGCATAATGTACACCTTTTACTGCTTGTCTGAATCATGTGTCCTTTTGGGTGCAAATCAAGGGCATGGTCCTTAGTGCATAGTAGTCTGTGTTAAGATTTTGGGGTAAAGTGCCCATATCATGTAAAGGTTCTTTAGCCTTATTCAGAAAAATAAGTTTTTTTTTCCTATTAAAGAAGTCTTACTTTATCCCTTCCATATGTTCAAAATTCCCTTGACATATAAATAATACCTTTTTGGTGATAATACCTTTTTGGTGATAATACCTTTTTGGTAAGGAAGGATTGGGAATGACTCTCAAGATTTTCTTATTTTTTACTTCCTGTAGGCCTATTGAAGTCAGGGTTAAGGTGTTTCTTTTTTGTTTTAGTCTAATATTTGCAACATTGTAGTATCTGTAGTTGTGATGATATCTTGTCCTCTTTCTCTTGCCTGTTGACTATGTATTCCGTCTTTTCCTGCCAATCACTCGCATTTAACATTTATATGATATAACTTAGTTTGGTGGTAGCACTAATGGCCTATTTTAGAAAATGCGTCATCTGGTTAGGGTAAACTCAAAGTATGCCCAGAAAATACAATGAAATGAACAGAACATAAGGAAAATTTTGTTCCATCATGGACTGCTAAAATTAAAGTTAATCCCAAAATTGAATGAAAGTGGCATTTAATATTTTCCATTTAACTTGCACATCTAGACAGGCATTGTAATACCAGGTTCCATATGTTACCAGGTATGCATAGTTTTTTGTTCTGTGGTCCCTTGAGCCCTAGGGGGGATAACTTCTCGTATTAAGGTGATGATAAGTTCTAATAAGGCAGTGGTTTGTATTTCACTTTTGTTTTACTGTAAATATGTTCTGGTTATGCAATAAATAGCACTTCTTGTGAATGAATGTAATGCATTTAGTTAGTGTTGATGGAAAGATGGGTTTAATAGAAAGAACCTTCAGGAATTTTCAAAATCTCCTGCTATCATGCAGAACAAATAGTATTTAGGTTCAGTATTACATAGAACCTATTTCTTTCTCTTAAAATGTCATTTTCTGCAAGAGATAGCATTGTTATATTTTTATGATTTAATCGCAAGATGTAAAAATTTTCAAGTGTTGCAGGTTAGTTAATGAGATTAAATAATTTGTTTTATTATTTAGCCGTCAAATGTACTGAATGTTCAAGTTGATGCATGTTAATTACAGGGCTCATTTGATGCAGTGTTCGTGAAGAGTATTTGTATAGGACATTATAACCATATAATTGCACATTAGCACACAACAATGCTGTCTTGTTTTCAGTAATTCAAATGGGTAACTTCTGAAAGTAAGCAGGTCAATTAACCCTTAAACGCCTGTTGGACGTAGCAAACGTCGACTAAAATTGTCTGTTGAATGCCGAGTGGACGTAGCAAACGTTGACTACAAAAAATTTCAACCTTCGGTCAACTTTGACTCGACTGAAATGGTCGAAAAATGCAATTGTAAGCTAAAACTCTTACATTCTAGTAATATTCAATCATGTACCTTCATTTTGCAACAAATTGGAAGTCTCTAGCACAATATTTTGATTTATGGTGAATTTTTGAAAAAAAAATTTTTCTTACGCCCGCACGGTAACTCGGCCGAAAATTTCAGAAATTCTTTCGTCATTTTGTCGTCATTTTTGCACTGTTCTATATTAGTCGTTACATAAAGTTTTATATATGGAAATGTGCGCAATTTCATGTAGAATACAACAGAAAATAACTCATGGTTGTAGCTTTTATCAGTTTTGAAATATTTTCATATAAATCACGATAACTGCCAAAATTTCAAGCTTCGGTCAACTTTAACTCGACCGAAATGGTAAAAAAACGCAATTATAAGCTAAAACTCATACATTCTAGTAATATTCAATCATGTACCTTCATTTTGCAACAAACTGGAAATCTCTAGCACAATATTTCAATTTATGGTGAATTTCTGAAAAAATTTTTCCTTACGTCTGCGCTGTAACTCGGCTGAACATCTCAGAAATTCTTTTCGTCATGTTGTCGTAATGTTTGCATCGTTTTACATTAGTTGTTACATAAACTTTTATATATGAAAATGTGTGCAATTTCATGTAGAATACAACAGAAATTAGCTCATGGTTGTAGCTTTTATCAGTTTTGAAATATTTTCACATAAATCACGATAACTGCCAAAATTTCAACCTTCAGTCAACTTTAACTCGACCGAAATGGTCAAAAAACGCAATTGTAAGCTAAAACTCTTACATTCTAGTAATATTCAATCGTTTACCTTCATTTTGCAATAAATTGGAAGTCTCTAGCACAATATTTCGATTTATGGTGAATTTAAAAAAACATTTTCCTTACGTCTGCGCGGTAACTCGCTTCTAACATCTCAGAAATTCTTTCGTCTAGTTGTCGTAATATTTGCACCGTTTTATATTAGTTGTTACATAAAGTTTTACATATGAAAATGTGCGCAATTTCATTTACAATACAACAAAAAATAACTCATGGTTGTAGCTTTTATCAGTTTTGAAATATTTTCATATAAATCACGATAAATAGAAAAAATTCGACTTTCGGTCAACTTTAACTCGACCGAAATGGTCGAAAACTGCAATTGTAAGCTAAAACACTTACAGTCTAGTAATATTCAATCAATTAGCTTAATTTTTCAACAAACGGGAAGTCTCTAGCACAATATTTTGATTTATGGTGAATTTTTGAAAAAAAACATTTTTTACGTCCGCGCGTTACGAATTCATGCATCATTTTGTGATAACATTTTCTCTGTGTTGCTTTGATCGTTTTAAAATTTGTTATATACCAAAATCATTGCAATTTAGTGTACAATACAACTAAAAAAAAATTAAGTCATTAGCTTTAACCGTTTTGCTTACAGCGCGATTTGTATACAATTATATACAAGTTTTTTTTTTTTCGCTGTCATATATTCCAGTATTTATATATGATAATGATTTTTTTCATTTCTGGTGGTTGCATACTAAACTTCAGGCAATGACAAAAACATGAGCCAAAAATGAACTCTTAATCTTAAAAACTAAGCGTGCTGTGATTTTTGAAAAAAACTTTTTTCCGCTTCGGCGCTAACTCACCGAACGCCGCCGGCATACGGGAGATGTTTTTGTAAATAGGGCTTCGGCGTTAAAGGATTAATGAGGTCAATTTATGTTTAGATTATTTATTAGTCAAATATACTAGTCAAATGTACAGAATGTCATATTATGCAGGTTAGTGACAGCACTGTTTGTTACACTTTATGGATAATATTTATAAAAAGGACATATAGCCAACAGAGGTGCATATTACAGCCTGCACTTTGCTGTATTGTTTTTAATGTTTTGCATATATTCCAGCTCTCAATAGATAAAAGTGAACTACAAGATGCACGGTGGTTTTCTAGGGAAGAAATTGGCTCGGCACTACAAAGGATTGATCGAAACCCTCTCTTGAGGCTTCGAGGCAATCCTTCAGGGGAACTCTTTATTCCACCACCTGGAGCAATTGCTTATCATCTCATTTCCCACTGGATGAAAGGCACTCCAATTCAAGATATTTATCAACAAATATATTAACTTAAACTTTAGATAAATCTAAAGCTTCAAGTTTTGAAAATTTGATAGAATTGGCTCAGTTTGAACTGGGGATTTTACTAAGAATTATTTCCAGTGCAGTGTACTTAATGTTACCAGAGCAATTTTCTATAAAACTATAAAATGGTTGTATTCTTCTGCTCTTTATTTTCTTCATTCTCTTCTTTATTTTCATTCATTTTTTTCCCAGTCCCTCATATTTTATTACCTAGATATCCTCTGACACAGATGCACATACAGATGGAGTTTTTTCTGTAAAGTAGGTATTTTTGTATTAAACAAGCTAATAACAGTGACAAGGCAAGGGTATTAGCAAAATTCCTCCTCTTCATATTTCTTTGTATATACGTGAATTTTACAAAACTTAAAATACTTTTTATAGCAGTTTCTTTTATCTTATGGAGAACTGCAAACAATTGATAACATATTAAGGAGTAACATACATTTAAAGTATTTCATGGCAAAAGGGGGACAAATGCCAAAAGCAAAATTTGCCAAATTGTATTCAAAGTATGGTAATGCAATTTGTTTAATATTGTTAATATTCAAGGGAACATAATTTCTTTATGCAGTGTTTGTGCTTTTGGGTGATATTTTAAAATGGTAAAAAAATGCTAAATGTTGAGTTTAGGAAATTGTCTATATTTGTATGTTAGGAGTACCATGAGTGTTTCATGGATGTTTATAAAACTTTTTGTTTTTGAGGTGCATTGAAAAAAAGTTTTGCAAAAAATGTTCTCATACAAACCCATTAATGACAATTAGCCCTATTCCTGGTGAAATGGACCCAGCTACAGCAACTTGAGTTGAAAAGAGAAAATTCCTACTGTGCATGACCAGCTCAAAAGGAGTGTCTTATTGTTTCATTAAGCCAACCCCCATCTGGAAGAGTAAGGGGAAGGGAGGAGGGCACTTAAGATTATGACTAATGGATTTGCTTAAAAATTGGTTACATGAAACCCATTAATCATAATGAGCCTGAATCACAATTCAGGAAGGATGAAGCACCAGAGCCTCAGAAGAACATCTAGATGTAAGAAGTCCATTTCCTGTAGACAAAGGGCAGTGGAGACAACAGCAATCTTGGAATTCTGTATAGCTGTGTAAGCAATTTATGCGGTAGGAGCTGGAACCACAGATAATACATGTGCTAGCACCTGAGGCATAAAGGAAAATACATCAAGAAAAGACATCTACAGTACAAGTTATCCAAAAATAACAAGAAATGAAGTCTAAGAGGATGAGGAGAATGATTGACTAAAATCTCAAGACATGATCTGCTCTAAGAAAAATAAGCATATTCCACGCCACAATTTGGACAAAATGTTGCAAAGGCAACTTTCTAAGGCCAAAGAACTGCTCTAAGGATAGCAGAGATTAGAGGAGGGTGCGCTAACCTCAAGAGCACTGACCCTGAGCTTAAGAAACATCTATGTGCTACTAGAAATCCATCAAAGCCAGCACAAATGTGAGGTCATGAGAGTATCCATTTCTGGTAACCCAAGAGAAAAGACAGACAAGAGTGAGAGGTCTGGAAAGATAAAACCATTGGAGGTGCAGCCTGTGAGCCCTTACAGGGCAGAAAAGGATAATTTCCGAAGAATAACAGGGCAAGGCAACAAAGGCCAGGAGTATATACTAACCAGAGATTCTCAGCCATGAACTCAAGGGCAAACAGAAGTCCCCCAAAGAAGACCAACTGTTGGAATTGAGAGGCTCTGTTGGAAAAGTGATGGGCATAAAGACAGAAAGAATGTATCTTACAGGAGCTCAGAAAGTGGTTTGAAGCTGAAAGGACCACTGTCAAGAAGCAACAGCAGGAACCACTGGATGAAAAAGCTTAAAACATTCTGTCAGCGTTGGGAGCTCATTTCTTCTGGAGGAACCATGAAGAGAGGGTAGGGCAAAGAGAAAAACTATAGAAAACCAAATTTCCCTGGAGAGATGAATAATTCACCTCCTACAGGAACCAAGGAACAGGGTGACTGAGAACCCCATAATTCTTGCCAACCACGAATCTTGTTGAATGTCAAAAGGATGGAGGGAGAGTAACTACTATCCACATGACAACTGCTGCTGTAACCTCTGGGTTGTCACCCTTCCAAAGGTTATAGTAATAATAATAATAATAATCTTTATTGCAGCTCAGGACCATGTACATAGATTATACAAATACAATACACACAATCTAAATACATAAGATAACATGATAAAAATAATAATCGGCAGTATCCACACAGTTGCTGAAGAAGTAGAAAAAATAGAATTCATAATAATGGTAATGACTGTAATTATATTGAGAAAAATAGTAAAAAATTTTTTTTTTTAAATTATAACAATTAATACAGATTGCAAACGATTAATTTCCAGCTAGGGACCTTAGGTGGTTACATAAGTCAGGTTCAGAAGGCTAAATATGAGAATTGAAAATTGCAAAACTCTACAATGATATTATTCACAGCAATAGTAAAAAAGGACGAATATCAGTAATAACAAGAAACATAGAAACAATAATCCTAATAATAATAATAATAATAATTGCAAAAGTAGAGAGTAAGTCATTTAAGGAACGGAAGCCTCATTATCCCATCTTTCCCACAATTTAGATCTTCTTGACTCACTGGCTCAGGATGCTTTGTATGAGCAAGTTGCTGCTGTTTCTCAGTTGGGTGATCAGACTGGACATTGTTTGCCTCACAATGGTTTTCAAATTATCCAGGCGGTTTTCTATGAACATCTTTGTGGTGGAGTGATAGCGAGGAGTGTTTGTGAGTCATCTCAGAATGTCATTGTGAACAACAGTGATACGTCTCATGGTCTCTCGGGTATAGTTTGCCCAAAGTGAACCCCATATATACTGTATCAGTACGAGCGGAAGAGCAGCAGTTTTGTGTCTCGGTGACAGAAGGCAAACCTCCTTGCAATCATGTTGCCAGTTGCACATAGTTTACGACGCCTCTGTTCTATGTCTGCTGTATCCTTTAGGTCGTCCATGGTAATGGCCCAGATACGGAAATTCATGCACGAATTCCAGACGATGATTTTCGAGAAAAATTTGCTGTTCTGCAGTATGCTTAAGCGACCTCGGGAGCAGTGACATATACAGGGTCTTGGCTTCGTTGTATAGGAAATCAAATGCCTCTGCTTAATGGTGGCAGGTGTCGATGAGTCGCTGCAGACCTTGCACTATTGGGGAAATCAGAACCATATCGTCGGCATAACAGAGGTTTTTTATTGTTGTTTCATTGATAGTGCATCCGATAGGGAATGAGTTCAGTTTGACATTCAGGGCATCTGTGTACCTGTTAAACAGGTATGGAGAGAGAAGGCCCCCTTGCCGGAGCCCGTTTAGGGAGCCGAAGGTGTACGACAGTATGTTACCCATTTGACATAAAATTGCTGTGGAGAACCAACAACATAAAATGCCAATTAGATATAGAGGTGTGCCTCGTTTGTGCAGCTTCAGGTAGTTTACTCTATCAAATGCTTTTTTCACATCTACAAAACACAGGAAAACAGGAGAGGCTGATGATAGGTAATAGTTCAGCAATTCTTTCAGGATGTAGATGCAGTGTTGGTTGAGTGGTTTGCTTTAAAGCCGAACTGGTTGTCAGTAGTGTGTAGAAAGGGGAGAAGTCTCACCAGAAGAACAGACTCGAGTGTCTTCAACACAATTGTAGTAATTGCAATTGGGCGATAACTGCCAGGGTCAGCTGCATCCTTTAACTTGTTTTTTATTAATGGTATTAAGTGAACTAAGAGTAGGGAGTCTGGGAGAAACTGGTCAATTATGCATGCATTGAACAGAGCAGCTAGCAAAATGTAAATTATCAGATGGCAGAATTTGAAAGCTTCAGCAGGCAGACCATTGCAGCTGGGCAATTTATTATTTGGTAGGTTGTTTATGGCATCACTGATGTTACCTGGCGTAATATGATCGGCAAAATGAAACTGAATATTATCTTAGGCCCAATGTAGCAAAGAAACAAAAATATCCTTGCATTTCCAAGAAACCCGAAGCATTCCTTAATGGAGTGTCGTAAGCAAGGTGCAGAACTGATGAAACCTTCCAGAGAGCTTGAGGTTTGAACCATGATGATCTAAAAAAAAGGAAGAAATTTATCAGTGGATCCAGTGTCAGGTGTCATCTTTACCAGCTAGAAGAGATACAAAGGGTGATCAACTTGGATAGTGGGTTGGAACCCATGTAGAGGAAGTAGAGGACTGTCTTGAAGAACTAAAAAAGCAAGACACTGTACCAAAAAACTCTCAGACTTCCTAAATCTTCCAAAGATAGAACCTGACTGGTCCTGACAGCAAGGAAACTTAGCAAGGCAACCTCTACCTCCAGTCAATGAAAAAGGGTTGTGGCTACCAATATGGCAGAGGTCCCAGGAAATAGGTGAAGTAAATGAGGCTGCAGCAGCTGAGGGAAAGACAGTGCAGCAGGGGAGGCTCAGGCAAGTTTTACTTCCAAGAACACAGAATCCAAAGGGAAGAGCAAATACTTAGGAAGCCTGGCAACCGAAGACTTGAGATAGCTCCCATTGGCTTCCGTAAGGAGCAGAACTCCATCAAAGGGAGTCTTCTGGACAGGACCTAGTAGGGTGTGCCTCTTAACATTATTGTGACCACTACTATGCAGAATGAAGGAAAGGAAAAACCTGACAATCCTTGACTGTAAATAATGGCTGTAGCAAACTACCAGCAAGAAAGAGACTGGAGCTCTTGAGCCTGCTCCAGTCACTCAAAACAATGTAAAAATTTTTATTCCAGACAGAACAACATAAACTGCAACAGATCAGCAATTAAACTGTGGTCCAAAGAGGACATTGCAAGTGAAAAGAGGTCTTCATGGAGAAGGAGAGATCAAGCCTGGAGATAGAACAGTTCCATGTTCAGAAAACTTCTCAAAACAAAGGAAGGGAAGAGGAAGTCAAGGCCTGGTGCCCAAAGAATTGACAGATGCTGCTGAAAGAGTGATCTTCAAAGTACAAGAAAGGGTAAGGGTCACATAGAGAAAAACCAACGTCACCATCTCAATACTCCTTTGTCAAATCAAGTGAGGTGACCGAAGCACCTTGTAGAAAGCTGGTAATGAGGGAGAAATGTTCACTTGAAATACAGCAGAATCTGCAGCAGTTGTGCACTAGTACAGCTCGTGGACATGGCAGGTAGGAGAGAGCTGCTAACAGCTCAGAGGGCTACTAGATCACATGGAAGACTGAAGGTGATGCTGCCCTTAGGGGTGGCACAGCCAAGCTGGGGGATCAAGTACCTTGAGTTGTAAGATGTCAGAGGAAGAAAACCCACAGTTCCTCACCAGTGCTACTCCCAGAACTATGGGGCAAAGGAGTGGGAGTGGGGGATAATCAGGAGACTCTAGGACCCTTAGTAGCAGAACTGCAAGCCACTGAGGAATTGTGAACTAGGACAGAGCAACAGAAACCCTCAAAACCAAAAATCAAGGGCCACTCTTTAGAAAATCACAAGGAAAGCTGAACAGCAGAGAACACCAGAGGACATCAAAGCAACAGAGAATGTTCAGAACCACAGGGAGCACTGAAGGAGACAGAAAACCCAGGCTGTGCATGGTCAGAGGTAGGGTTGAAACATGACAAATTTTTAATCAACTTGTATTTTTCATAGCCAACAAACCTGTGGTCTTAACGTAAGGGGAATTTCTCTAGCGCCTGCTGGAGTCCAGTTAAAAATAGCACAAGGATTTTGGTGGCATTGGCAGACAGCCAATGGAGGTAAAGGAGGTGGGTGCAGCCCGACCTGCCTTACCCTAACAACACTGCTACTGCCTTTCTAGCCAAGAAGCCACTTGTTTTAGCACTTCCTGCCCATATAATACTATTCATCATAGCTTATGCCTAAAAACTATGCAGGCTCTGTTGCCAAGGCTTACCTGACACCATGCATGGATAAGAGGCTGGGTTAAAATAGTTTTATCCATCAGAGTTTGTAAATTATGTTGATAATGTTTACTCCCCACCACTTGACCTGAAAAGCCTCATAAAAACAACATTGTCAAGCCTCATGTAAAAACATCACTGTATCTAAAATAGCTTAGGGAATCTTTGGATCACATTTCTAAATTATGGATAAAGATTATAGCAGATAGTTCAGAGTATGTCAGAAATTGACCACAGGAAAATTTAAAATGTTAGTCATTCTTTTTCAAAGTCTGGTTAAATATTATAAATATGTCTGCTTTTCCTAACATTTGAATAGATCAGTTGAATACCCTAGACAAGGTGCTGTAAGTTCCCTTTTGTTGTTTCTGGAAATGTATACAACAATATGATAATTTTCACATATGTTAACATTTGTTTGGAATGTTTTGGACAATTTTGTTAATGATTGTTGACAATGTTTTAATAGTAAATGCAGTACAAGTGCTTTTTTTGTATTCAGCTATATTTTTTAAAACTTCTGTGTACATTTAACTATTTTTCTAGTCTTCAACTTATAAAATGGCTTGCATCTGTGTCTGTGAGGGGTTAAGATTATTTAGCAGCATTAAACAGTTGTTGAGGATGTTAATAAGTAAATGAATACAAAAAAGGGAATAGGGTGATCTAGTTGTAGATCTCCTTAAGTGTCATTGTATACTCTCTCACGTGCAATAAAAGGGAGGGTGCTAAGCAGGACGCACCTAATTTTGAACTAGACAAAAATCAGTTTTTGTGGTGCCAAGTCTTGAATTAAAAATTTCTCCCTTAACTCAAGTTGTTACTTTCAAGATTTTCATTAAATATTGACAAAGAAGTTACATTTTGAGATATTTTATATGGAAATTTTAATTTTACAACATAGCAGAGTATTAGATTATAAAAAATGTTGCAAGATAAAAACCCCTTTAATCATAAGATGCCTTATTCTATGTAGAACTATCCTCACACCAACCCACTTTAATAGGACAGAATGTATGGTGGTATATTCATGCCAGTGCTCCACATGTACCCTCATTCCATAGTGCTTAAAAGGTTTGAACAAAATGAGTGTGGTCATGATTAATCAGTTTGTATGAAAACTTTTTGTACTATGAAAAGATTTTTTCTTTTTAGTCCATTAATTGTAAGATGCCTGAATAGCAGTTTAGTTGGGAAGACAAGAGCTGTGCTTTGGAGAGTAAAGCTCTTGGATCATGAGAGAAGCAAGTTTTGTAGATCCTTTGGAGAAGAGAGTACCTGTACTGGGATGTGAAGAGGGACCAGTTTAGAGTGTATGTAATATACCAATGGTTTGTACTCAGCAGAGGAGCTCATTTCATAAGTCAGAGTACTCACCTGATTTGACGGAAAAGATGAAGTGTTATAAAGGAGTGACAGGTGAACAGGAAGACTAGGAAGAGCCTGTTCCCGTACTTGCAGGTTTTTCCAATTTGCATCATTCGGTTAAATTTAGGGAAGATAAAAAGGCATTTCCATGTTCCAACCCTCAAGATAAGTCATGTCATATTGCTTTTAAATGCTGTAGATGTTGAGATAGTTTGAAGTTATAGGATCTTGTCCTCAAGTAAAATCACCTATTGAGACACTTGAATAAGCCTTCAACGTTGCTTACCCAAGCCAACAGGTTATAATTTCCTTACATACTCGGGTCTTTCTAGCTCTTGTGCTCAGGAATAGTTTGGATGGGAAGGGATAACCTTCCTGGTGCACAGTAGGTTTAAGCCTCAGAACGCTGACTGGGCATAGATGTGGTTGACTGAAGAGGACAAGGGCAGCTTGAGATTAGTGAAAGGGAGAGATACAGTGTGGTCATCCTGTATCTGCCAGGTGAAAAAGTCCTGCTGTCCCCATGAGGACTTGCACCACCCCTACCCTTTTCACTGATGCCAAAGCTGCTAAGAAGGCAATTTTCTTGGTGAATTTGGAGAGAGAGCTTTCCTTCAGAGGTTTGTAGGGGGCTACACTCTTCAGGACTATGGCTAAGTCCCAGCTAAAGGTTTTACAAAATTTGGAGGAACTAGTTGGTCGAAGTGGTGGACCAGGTTCAAAATGTTTATTTTCCTCTGTCATTATCCCTTCTCACAAATCATTTATAACTAACTATAACCCCTTCTCAGCAGGGCATTAAAGGGCTAACCAGCCTTTAATAGCAGCCAGAGACTGCTCCTTATGGACTTACAGGAAGATGAAGAAGTCTGCAGTTAGGGGAATAGTGGCAATGAATGCAAGCATGTTCAATATGCTACCCAAAGAGATGAATTTAGCCTGCTTCTCTGGGTAAAGGTTAGTTGTGGATTTTCTGTAAGGAGTAGAGATTTAAGCTTCACATTTGAGGGTAGAGTCATTCCAGTCTGTCATGGAACCTGTAGAAGTGGACCTACTTTAGGAGTTTCTTCCACTGGAGCAGTCTGATGACAGCCTAGTAACGAGGCTCATGCTGATGGTGCCCCTTGACCCTTGTAACTTTCCCAGTACCCAGTGAATGATTCCAAAGGGGAGAGGCACAAAACTCTAGGCTGCCTCATTTTTGAAGCATCTTGTTCATAAGCAAAGAAGCTTGGTAAAACTAAGGTATACTTAACTTGTTTTAGGTCTGGTTGTAGAGAACATTAGAGGGGCAGCTTGTTGTTCATGGACCTGTATGAGCAGTTCACCAGTGGAGTCCCCATAGCTGCCAAATTGCCATGCAAACCTCTATACTGTATAGTGGGACCATTCAATGGGAGACTATTTCTTCCTCCTCATAAGCCTGAGTCTGTGGTGTACATCTTAGAGTTCATCTATCTTTTGTTCCTTAGGTAAGAGAGAGGCTGTTTTGGCTGGCAACTTGACACTTTGACCCTTGTGAAAGCCTAAGAACCTGGCTTGAAGTTTTAGCATATTGATAAGTCTGTTTCCTGTCTTCTGTCCGGATGGCCCTAGTCTGCAGATCTATTGTGTAGGCTCCCCGGCCTTAGTTGGATGTCTCTGACTAGCTGACTGGAGGGGCCCCTTTCAGCAGTTTCTTCTCTCTGTTTCAACAATTGAATGCCTGTCATGATGTCCACAGGTAATGGGACAAGATGAGTGTTGCATTGGGCACTGGCTTCCAGTACTTTTCCAGCCATAGTTGGAAGGAGCAGACCTTGAACCTTTTGAATGTGTTCAACTTTTCTATGGGGCCTAAATATTTTTGATCTGCAAACAGGCAAAGGGTGTGCATTATCTGCCATTTCCTATTTTCTGAAGGCTTTGACTTCTCTTGCAAGGTGTCTTGTCTTCATGTCTATGCTCAGTTTTTTTTACAGAGGTGCATTTGCACTCAGTTGCAGGGTTGCCCTTTTAGCTCGGAAAGGTTTCCTGCTAGCTGATTGGTTGCAAGTATTTTGTCCGATTAGCATCATTGTTTTCAAATAATTACCAAGTAATGTGAATCGAAACTTATTTACTAACCTAAATTTCTCCCTCAGATATATGTTTTGTCAATAAATAAATGTTAACGAATAAAGAGATTATAAGCTATTGTGATGGTAAGTCCTGGTGATGATGTCTAAATTTAATAAAAACACCCGCTGAAGTCAACGACAGGAGCTTGTTTTCGGATGCACGCTGCATAATTTTTTTACTTTTCACATATTTTAACACCAATTGGGATAAATTACACTAAGTATAAGAAAAACATGTTATTATAAACTTTCTTTGAATACCAGAATCTACGAAAAACACTAAGAAAAATCAGCAAAGCTCAACTTTGGAACATTGAAAATAATAGGGGTTGGACCAGTTTATGGGTACTACGTAAAATCCTGCAGAGGGAGATGGATAGTTTTAATAACGAAAAGCAGAGTAGAGGAGAAAAGACAGGCAAAGACAAGTGCAGTGATAACTTGACAGAGGTGAATTGGAAAAGTGGTGAGCAGAGTTGTTGGCACTACAGAGCCACACAATGGAATGAAGGCATTTGCAGATCTTCAGGATAAAGATACCATCATACACTAGAGAGATCTGTTCAGCTTAAGCAGGTTGGTACAAGTGGGATAGTTAAACATGGAGTAAAGTGCTCTTATAATTTAGTGAAGAAAGATTTTTTATGTAAATAAAAAAAAAGACTAAACTTCATTCAAGCTTTCTGCAGTAATTTGTTTTTAATTTTCAGGATAATATTCCCATGGGTTAAAGCTTAAGGGGACATGAATATAACTATATTTTTTTCCTACACTCTAATAACTTAGACAAGATCAACTTTGAAATTTCAAAGTGCTGTTTATTTTCAAACATACAAATGTCCATACTTTGTCCAGATTTCATTCCAGACCAACATTCTCAAAATATTAAAACTAACTACTGTAAAAGGGATTTCTTTCCATTATATTTGTTTTAAAATCAGTGTTAATACCACTAACCAAGTGGTTGCTCTATTCTTTTTTATGTCCAGGTTAGATATTAACCTTATGCTGTGACCTAAGGAGTTCACTATTTTTTTTTTTCATTTAGAGTGCTCATCTCAAGCTAAACACTCTTCATTCATAAAAAATTGTCATGATTCATTTTGTGGTGCTTGCTATGTTCAATACTCAGGTGTATAGGACAGTAATCCTAATGAAAAAATAATTGCAATCATTTTTCAGCCAAAAATCCAAGAATAAAGCTAATTTTCATCACAGTTGACATGTAAATATGAACAACACTCAAAACTGCAGGGATAAAGTACAGTACTGCCATTTGTGTCTGAATGCTCAGTAACCCAGTGGATACCATACTACACATGTCATTGCCACTATCACTTTCTTTACTGTTTCACTGTCATTATACTCCTAGTCATGTCTGTTTTTACTTTTTGTTAAGTACAACAGTTCCTGATTCTCCAACAAAAAAGTCTTCAAAAAGAAACATTATAATTAGCACTCCACTACAACATGTAAGTTATAACTTAGAAATCTTTAGAAATCACGTCCAGTATGCAGTAGGATTCAGACTAGTAGTTTGCAGCAGAGATTAATAATTCTAGTAAAGACAAGGAACCCAGTTTATGAGCAAGAACTCAAAAGTTTCTAGGAAGGAACCCCAGTTTATGAGCAATTCCAGATGACCAATGTTAGAGAAAAGATCCTAAGTTCCAAGTGGTAGTTCTTATAAAAATGCAATTACAAAGTAAATTTTGGTCTTGAAAATAAAAAAAAGGGGAGTGAGAATTGAAAACCTTGCATTATAAGTGGCATTTCTGTATTTTGTATATCTTGTTTTATTCAATAATTACAGTACTTGAACTATTAAGATACACTCCTAGATTTTTCTCTTCATGTTCTGGATACATAGATTTTACATAAACCAAACATGTATGTAAGTTGTTGAAATTCTCAACCATTACTAACTGCGTCATCAAGAAGACTAAGAAGCTTAACGATACATACATGCATTTGTGATTCGCTATTGTATTTTGCTACCTGGAGTTTGCATTATATCTCTACCATGAGTCTGTGATTATATCTAGACTTTGTGATAAAAATCAAGCGTGTGAGTTCAACAGCAATTAATTAAAATTTTTCAGCTATTACAGCTCGTATATCAGCGTTTTGATGTACCAGCAAACAACACTTAATTACCATGATCCTGTTTTTAGCTATTTGTCAGTATAATTAAAATGCTTACATGGTTATTCATTTATGGCTAATCAAGAACTTAAAGCATAAAATAAAATTATATGGGATAAAAAGCAAACTTCAGAGGAATATGTCAAATTATGTACAGTATTAATTATCTCTAGAACTAGGTAACAGTAACAGAAAGTTAACTTATTTTACCATCACTGAAATGACTAGTTAAGGAAATTTGGTGGATGGTTTAAAGTGAAGGCACTCATGGCTAAGATTTTTTGATGATTATGAAAATGATCATTTGTATTTAAGTAATTTTGGTCTTAAAATAGATTAACATGACATTTGTTATATGCAGTTCCTATTACAATAGTAGTTTGTTTTTTTAAAGCTGATTATAAATGCTTTGCACAGAATTTGATGGCTATCTTTCTTGCACTACCATATTACATGATTCAGTTATGTATTCCAAAAGCAGTTTTAATGATTCAGTTTGATTAATTTTATATCATTGATATGTTAGAAAATGAATTTTGAGATCAGCTGATACCATGAATTGAGAACTTTGGTACTTTCAGTCTACTGTAGCTATCATTTTCAACAAACCTTACTCCAATTTTCTTGAGGGACCAGACTGCTCAAGATTCATATAACATATCTATTTTTACTTTAACATAACTTAGGAAAAGTTGAACAAAATTGCTTTTCTGACTGAACATTTTTTGCTGTGCATTTGTTTTATTTATTAATGGCCTGTCAAGGATTACTCTTTAGAGCATCTATTTATTTTACGGGTATACAGACCATTGCATTTTATAATAATAAAATAAATCCTTTAGCATGAGCTGGGATGGTTGTTGAGCTTGTTAACAATATAGTTGACCAGTGATAAAGGGGTGAGCAGGGGAATACCCCTCACTCATCTACTGACAATAGCCACTTTTTCTTTGGCCATTGTACAGTGTGGATGTGCTTCTATATCTTCCTCTGTGTTCATTGGATTGGATGAATAGTTCGCCACTCTTGCTTTAGATTTTTATTTTTGACAAAAAATATGACTAATGCTGGCGCAAGGTATTTGGGTTCCCAAGTAGTCACTTCATGTACCTCTTATCGGTAGAGCCACATAAAGTATTGCTTTTTCTACAGAAATAAAGATTGCACAAACTTCCCCCTTTTGCCCACCTCTTCCCAGTGATAAGTAGTTTGGTAGTCTGGTAAGAGGTGGAAGGAAGAGAGGTGTTTGTTAGCTTCTGAGGCTTGGACCCCTCCAACTCTTTTCTTCCAATCCAAATGTAATAAAGCCTTTGTGCATTTCATCTCTTCAGGAAACAAGGAATTATACAACATTCAGCAGTTGTAGTCTCATGAGCCATATAGCTTCTCTGTTTTCTGCAAGGAAGGGAATCTTTAGGTTGCAGTATATCTTCCAGTGGCTGAGCCTCCAGTAGATGTGTTGATCAGCCCTTCGATGTGGGAGACAAGGCATCTTTGAGATTGCCTTCATCACCCTTGTTGTCCTTGTTCATTTGTTTGAGATTAAACCAGCCTTTCTAGGCAAGCAAACTCAGTTGATCTAACACCACTTCCTCCCTTCAGTTTGCATACACTTGTCAGACTGAGCGGATGTTGGGTTGTTAGTAATGTAAGGCAAACCTCTGTTTGCAGTACTTAAAGCACTGGGATGATTGATTTGTATGCAGTTGTTTTGCACTCAGACTAGAATGGTCTTTTACACATTAGTAGCTTTTACTGCTATGTGAAGCAGCTTTATTAACCTATGTTTTCCCCCAAAACATTGGGTACCTGGCATGATACCCAACACAAACGGGTTTGCTTCAAAAAGTCTGGCTTTGACTGATCAGATAGAAGCATACAGATTGTCTGTCATGATTCAGACAAGTTACATGTCAACCCAAATCATTATTGTGAGAAAATCTATTGGTTAGTAAACCACGATTTAGAGTTATGTCTGAAATTGTGTTTAAGTGATAGGCATTGACTTTGCTGTTCAAATATGTTTATTCTCAAGGAAGAACTCATGGCTATTGGTGCATCAGCCTCTTCATGGGAAATCAAGTCTTAACTTGGGGAATATATTACCTCTGGAGATTTCTTCCTCCTTTCTAGATCCCTGCAGAAGTGTTAGCACAGTGTACATAGATCTTTGGGCTCTAGGTGAGCCTAAAGATCTAGTACAAATTTGTTGAGGAAGTCTTGAAGATTTGCTCAGAAGACAAAGCAGTTGTTTTAGCTACTGTGGTTGAGTTCTGCTTGTGATTTTGGATCAGATTAACTTTCCATTTTGGGAATTGAGGAGTTCCTGTTATCCAGTAATCAAGCTGGCAACTTCCATATAACTATGGAGGATGACTTGACTCAATCATGGCTCCTTCTACAAAAGAAATGACAATCATAGTCTACTCATTACCACATGAAGAAACGTCAAATGTGAACTAGGCAGGAAAGAAGCACAGATTTCTCTTTCCTCCCCATCATTGCTGTCAATGACTTCCAATCTCTCTCTCTTAGGGAAGAAGAAGAGACCCCAGGTCAGTGTTAGACTCCACAATACCTCTTTCAGAGGTAACATGGTGTCAGTGGTGGAAAGAGGAGCAGGAGTCATGTTTTCTGCTCCACCACCTATACTCAGTTTTTTTTTACCAAGGTGCATTTGCACTCGGTCGTAGGGGTGCCCTCTTAAATTAGCGCAGAAAAGTTTCCTGCTAGCTGATTGGTTGCAAGTATTTTGTCCGAATAGCATCATTGTTTTCAAATAATTACCAAGTAATGTGAATCGAAACGTATTTACTAACCTAAATTTCTCCCTCAGATATATGTTTTGTCAATAAATATAATTACTGGTAATGTGAATCGAAACTTATTTACTAACCTAAATTTCTCCCACAGATATATGTTTTGTCAATAAATAAAATTAACGAATAAAGAGATTATAAAGTATTGTGATGGTAAGTCTCAATTTAATAACAACACCCGCTGAAGTCAACAACAGGACTTGTTTTTGGATGCACGCTGCATAATTTTTTTTACTTTTCACATATTTTAACACCAATTGGGATAAATTACACTAAGCATAAGAAAAACATGTTATTATAAACTTTCTTTGAATACCAGAATCTACTAAAAACATGGAATTAATAAAACTCGCTATTGGTGAAAACTTCCAGGGAGGTAAAAGGAAGTCTGTGGCGGCCTGGTGGGAAAACTATCCCAACTGATTGTTATTGCAGCATTTTCCTGATTTATGTCATTGCAGCTTTTTCCTGATTTATGCAAGTGTTGAAATCTATGTTATGTTATTGAGATTACTTTAATGGCTATATCTGCAATCAAATAGTTTCTATGCTTCTTTTTGTAGGTGAACACTAAAATATAAAAATATATTTCGCAGAAATTAACAACTTACTCTTTCATGTAAGTTACAGCAGACAATGCGAGATAAGAAAACTTTTTATTTTCTTATTTTGCGCTCTGTTCAGGACACATATAAGGTTAACACGAGTTTTTGGGGATATTTTGAGAAGTAAAAGAATATGTGACTGAGTAGAAAATGTACTCTACACATATACATTTTAAGGATTAGTAGTCTATAGGCGTCTACTGTCAAATACCAAGGCGGGGATGGAAGGGAGAGGGAGGGGTATCGTGGTTGTAACTCAGTGAAATTATGAATTCGTTTAACTGATTTTTATGCAATTTATGGAACACTACAGTATCCTCAAACCGAAAATAGTGCTATTAATAGAATCTATACCTTAACAACAAAATTAGCAAACCCTTTCTATACGGACTTACATCATAGGCCTACATACACCTAGCCTAACTTATATCAAGCATCAGCTACTGTTTACTGTTACTCCTTACCTTAAAGAGTTAAGCAAAATTTATTGCAATTGTCAAAAAATGGTGTAAGACACATAGACATAGGCTAGCCTATAGTCGGTTTTTTTCCATCTGTCCACCCGCCTGTGGTGCTCGTGCATGGTAACACTGCTTCCCGGGCTTTAAATAGTTACGCTATGTGCAAGTTTTAGGTAAATAAAAGGATATCTGGGTGTACTTTTGCAACTGGAAAGTGTTTTAATAATTCACTGTATGCGAATTACACTGTTAATATTTGAAATAGGATATTGTTATTATTGTTGAATGTACAGTAAGCTGCCTTTTCGGGGTGGCAAATGGAACAGCCAGACGCTGTGGCAGGAAAATCGCTTCTCTCGCTGTTCAGTATGGCAAGATGTCAACTTTATTGGACCACACCTACTCTGCTACTAAGCTATGTGTTACTTCATTACACGTAAGTATATCAGTATATACTTTTAATTTTTATAGTGTGTTTTAGCCAGATACGATATGACGTAACTTGGTTTAGCATTTGTTGAAAGGAATTTGTGGAAATGTTATTTTTGCATTGACCGTATTGAGAAAGGAGAAAGCTCTGGTAGTACTGCTTTTTACTTCAAGCTGTCACCTTATTCACTAAAGTCACAGGCATCAATATCATTGCTGTTATTATAGTGGATTCGCTTACGCTGGAACCCCAAGAGTGGTGCATCTTGATTAACGAATTACAGTTGAGCGAGAGGGGGTAGGCGGGTGGAGTGTGTTTTTCTGTCTCCCTCTCACACTCCCTCTCTCCCAGACCGCAATACAACTTATTCACACAAATCACCTGATTGATAAAACATCTGTTCACTTTATTTTTATGAGGAAGTATTCGTTTTTCATCATTCTTTCTCGAGACCATTTTTCAGCCAAGAATATTAGGGTGGTAATCAAGCAATGCTGACAATATCTTTATTACGAGCCGAGTTATAAGGAAAAACAAATAAGGATTTTTTTTTTTACATAAAAGTGTCTGCTGCCGCTGCATGATGCTATGGAATTTCCTCATTTCTCGTAGTTGACTGAAACAAATTTGTAACTACTCCTTTTATTTAACATTACAATTATGTTAAAAAGACATATCAATGCTAGGCTACATGTTATTAATAAATGAATATGTAAACAAATGTAAGGCTCCTTTGATTAAGGGATTACCACCCTAATAGTCTTGGCTGGAAAATTGTCTCGAGAATGAATGATGAAAAACGAATACTTCCCCATAAAAATGAAGTGGCAAACATATGTTTTATCAAAAGAGTGATATGCATGAGTAAGTTGCATTACGGTCCTGGAGGGAAAGAGGGGGACGGAACAACACACTCCACTCGTATCTGGCTGAAACGTACTTTATAAAAATTGAAAGTATATACTGATATACTTACGCGTAATGAAGTAACAAGTAGCTTAGTAGCAGAGTAGGTGTGGTCCAGTAACACTTAGCTTAATAGCAGAGTAGGTGTGGTCGAATAAAGTTGACATCTTGCTGTAGTGAACAGCGAGAGAAGCAATTTTCCCGCCAATGCGTCTGGCTCTTCCATTCGCCACCCCGAAAAGGCAGCTTACATTCAACAATAATAACAATATCCCATTCCGAATATTAACGGTGTAATTCGCATACAGTAAATTATTAAAACACTTTTCAGTTGCAAATGTACAGTACACCCACATATCCTTTTATTTACCTAAAACTTACATATAGCGTAACTATTTAAAGCCTGGGACGCAGTGTTACCATGCGCAAGCACCACAGGCGGGTGGACAGATGAAAAAAAAACAACTAAAGTTTGAAATGTGTGCAAGAAATAAAGCCACAATAAGGGAAGTACATTATTATTATGTAAAAGAAAAAATAGCCTCTTCATATTTATCATAATGATATAACAAAAGGCTTCAGCATAAAAGCCTACAAAAGATGATACTGTATGTATCTGAAAAGTTTTCTTGCCCATCAACATTTGTTGGCATGTGGATACCATATGAATAACTAGGCCTACCTATCTAGGTAATTTTATCTAAAGCCACAGGCTGTTCCTTTTACCTCCTCGAAAGTTTTCACCAATAGCGAGTTTTATTAATTCTGTGTTTTTAGTAGATTCTGGTATTCAAAGAAAGTTTATAATATGTTTTTCTTATGCTTAGTGTAATTTATCCCAATTGGTGTTAAAATATGTGAAAAGTAAAAAAATTATGCAGTGTGCATCCGAAAACAAGCTCCTGTTGTTGACTTCAGCAGGTGTTGTTATTAAATTTAGACTTACCATCACAATACTTTATAATCTCTTTATTCGTTAACATTATTTATTGAAAAAACATATATCTGAGGGAGAAATTTAGGTTAGTAAATAAGTTTCGATTCACATTACTTGGTAATTATTTGAAAACAATGATGCTATTCGGACAAAATACTTGCAACCAATCAGCTAGCAGGAAACTTTTCCGAGCTAAAAGGGCACCCCCTGCGAGTGAGTGTAAATGCGCCTCGGTAAAAAAAACTGAGTATAGTATTTTTTCCACCCTTAGTGGGAGGGAAGTGATCAATTGCCAAACCTTTTGGTGTGTTAGGCTTTCAGGTTCATGGATTGGGAAGAAAACAACTTCCCTAAACCCAGATCAGTATCCCAGCCCTTTCTCCTTTAGGAAGGGGAGGAAGACTTCCCTTCCTGTAGGGTTTAAAGAGACAATAAAGAAAAAACTAGAAGCTGTAAAGGTCTAGTCTCTCAAAGTTGTTACAGACACCTTTTTTTTTTTGTTGAGAGGGCCTGTTGAACTGGAGTTGGAGCTCCAAACCCTAACTGTTAAGCAGTATGTGCTGTACACATTGTCATGATGGAATGGCACAAGTTGTGCAGTATAATAAGCAATGACTTCATGTTTAGGCAGTTCCAAGAGACATTTACTAGTAAGTACCTGTCTAAAACTGAAGAAGGCTTACAGATGGGTATTAGGTTCCCACCTGAATTTCTTATGCTACGTTTACTCTAAAAGTGTTCATGGTCAATGGCTTTCTCCTGGGCTTCTCCTCTGAGAGAGTGTCCTCTTACTTCCTTCTAACAAATGTGGCAAAAGGATAATTCCTTCTAACAAATGTGGCAAAAGGATAAAAGTTTAATTCCCTCTTCAGTTAACAGACAGGTACCTGGGTATGCTCACAGGATGGTATACTTGGGGAAGTATAGCGTTAGTTCCTGTCATTGGAACAATCAGACTGCTCTCTTCATATCTCCATTACCACAGTCTCCTGGTGCAAATCACATAAGTGCTACTGTGGTAATGGAATGACAAGAACCCTTTAGGATGAATTCTATGAACTCTCACTCCTGAAATGTATTGGTTATTGGATGTGTCAAAGGAGGGCTAGAAAACTTTTCAGCATTGTTTGTGCTGTGGGGGGGGGTCTTCTGGCTGAAAGACTAGTGTTATCTGCAGGTCAGTGTTCTTGAAGCGTGGGAAGAGTTGCTTTCCTATGGGTTTCCAAGAATAATTGATAGGTAACTCGGTGGTGCTTTTGTTCATCACAACCATAGGAGTACCACGTTGAGCACATAGGAGGGCTTTGCTCTCTCTTTGTCTGCTAGTGGAATTGGGCCAGCAGACAAGCTCATTGTTTGGGGTCAGTTTTATATAAGTAGTATTTACTCCATCAAATGGTGGCTATTACAGTTTGGGCTAAGGTCTTTTCTTTATGCTTGATCTCATAGTTTCCATGCTGAACAGAACTCTGCAGTATCCTAGTATGCTGTTAATGATCTGGATACTAAGATTTATATAATATTTGACTTTTTCACCTTGTGATCAACAGTGTTAATCCCTTGGCTATTCCTCATGGTTGATAGTTGAGTGGCATCTTAGTACTGCTGACTCTTGTAACCAGAGGTCTCTCTCTGGTCAGAGTGCTGGTTCAGCAAGTCGTGGACTCCACGTCACTCTTGCTGAGACTATCTCCTTTCTGGCTAGGCTGTATGGTTTGTATTCATCCATAAGTCAGTCCTAAGACCCTGGACTTCTCCAGTTAGTGGCGTTTTCCATACTTGACAGGTCATTTAAGATTCAAATTCCTGCATTGTTAGCATTTTTCTCTCAAAGTGGTGGCCAACAGGCCCTTGCAACCTATCCAAATGCCTTACTAGTTCTTGGACAAAGTCTTGTTTGAGAGTGCTCTTTCAAGATGGTCTGTTTGACCAAGGAAGTCTTGGCAAAGAAGAGTAGTGGGAGTCTCTTTCTCTTTTCCCCCTTCCTGTCCTGAGTATGGAGCAGAGTCTCAGAACCAGTCAGCTCCTAATGAGAATTTAAAGTTTTTCTCTAACCCCTCCTACTGTGTCTGCAATTGGTGGTTCTGGACAAGATGTATCTTTCGCCCATTGTAAGCTGTAAGATAGGTCATGAAGGATTGGGCTGTTAGAATACTTGCTCCTCTTTCTTTATCTTAGGCATCATAGGAAGGGTGGGTGGGGGGAGGAGGGGTAGCTCAGGAACATCCTTCCTTCTCTGGCTTTGTGAGGTACCTGATATGTTTATGACTCCTCTGGGAAGGACATCACCCTTTTGTACTTTGTTTAAATATACTTGAAAGCATGGCACAGTACTGACCCTAGTCCTCTCAGGTGATCTTTGCAGTGCTTGTGGGGAACGAGGGCAGGTGTCTGGGTTGTATGAACACCTTTCCTCATTCTACCAGAGGGACGTTGCCCACAGGCCCCTAGATTTTTCCTTGTGACCTGCAGTGTTTGTTCTACAGATGGGGTAATTAAGCACAGTGTAAATCTGGCAGAGTAATACATACTGAACTCTATTTCCAATCAGGATCAGCATGTAGGCCTAATTTAAGTTTTGTTCACTAGATACAGGCGCTTACACTTTAAGCGTCCAGTCTTAGCATAATGTCCAAGATGTATCTTCTTATGATCTCTTTTAACATGGGGGATGGGGGGAGCCACAGTCAGATACCTATTGGACCAAGTTTGGGTTTAACTAGTAGCTGCCTTCAACCTTGAATTCCCTCAGGGGGACTTCATAGTTCTCTGATATTTCTTCCTTACCTGAGTATTATACTGCAATGAAAAGCAGAATGTATCCCCATAGGAACAAATGCTAAATTTTAAAAATTAATTTTTATTCTTCCCAGGAATCCAAACCTTTTATATAGTTAAACCAACCTCAGTCCCTGTGGCCGAACGAAAAATGGATAGTGTTTGTAGGCGAGTGAGAGGTATTCCCCCACTCACACCCTTACCACCAATTAATCCTTAAACGCCGACTGGACGTATTGTAAGTCGACTAAAATTATCTGTTGAGTGACGAGTGGACGTACCGTACATCGACTACAAAAAATTTCAACCTTCGGTCAACTTTGACTTAACCGAAATGGTCGAAAAATGCAATTGTAAGCTAAAGCTCGAATGTAGTAATATTCAGTCATTTACCTTCATTATGCAACAAATTGGAAGTCTCTAGCACAATATTTCGATTTATGGTGAATTTAAAAAAAAAACTTTTTCCTTACGTCCACGTGGTAACTCGGCTGAAAATTTCAGAAATTCTTTTGTCACTTTGTCATAATGATTGCACCGTTTTATATTAGTCGTTATATAAAGTTTTATATATGAAACTGTGCGCAATTTCATGTAGAATGCAACAAAAAAATAACTCATGGTTGTAGCTTTTATCAATTTTGAAATATTTTCATATAAATCACGATAAGTGCCAAAATTTCAACCTTCGGTCAACTTTGACTTGACCAAAATGGTCGAAAAACGCAATTGTAAGCTAAAACTCTTACATTCGAGTAATATTCAATCATTTACCTTCATTTTGCAACAAATTGGAAGTCTCTAGCACAATATTTCGATTTATGGTGAATTTTTTAAAAAAAACTTTCCTTACGTCCGCACACGGTAACTCGGCCGAACATCTCAGAAATTCTTTTGTCACTTTGTTGTAATGTTTGCACCATTTTATATTAGTCGTTACATAAAGTTTTATATATGAAAATGTGCGCAATTTCATGTAGGATACAACAAAAAATAACTCATGGTTGTAGCTTTTATCAGTTTTGAAATATTTTCATATAAATCACGATAAGTGCCAAAATTTCAACCTTCGGTCAACTTTGACTTGACCGAAATGGTCGAAAAATGCAATTGTAAGCTAAAACTCTTACTTTCTAGTAATATTCAATCATTTACCTTCATTTTGCAACAAATTGGAAGTCTCTAGCACAATATTTCCATTTATGGTGAATTTTTTAAAAAAACTTTTTTTTTATGGCCGCACGTTACGAATTCATGCATCATTTTGTGATAATATTTTCTCTGTGTTGCTTTGATCGTTTTACAATTTGTTATATACCAAAATCATTGCAATTTAGTGTACAATACAAAGAAAAAAAAATAACTCGTTAGCTTTAACCGTTTTGCTCACAGCGCGATTTGTATACAATTATATATGAAATTTGCTTTCGTGCTGTCATATATTTCAATATTTTTATATATGATAATGATATTTTTTCATTTCTGATGGTTGCATACTAAACTTCAGGCAATGACAAAAAAGGAGCCAAAAATGAACTCTTAATCTTAAATGTGCTGTGATTTTTTGGAAAAAAAAAAAAAAAATTTTTCCGCTTCGGCGCTAACTCCCTAACGCCGCCGGCATACGGCAGACACTTTTGTAAACAGAGGCTCGGCGTTTAAGGGCTAACTACCTTGTTACCAAATTCGATGGCCATCCCAGCTTGTTATTTATAAAAGACTTTGGTTTGTATACCTAGGAAAAATACTTTAAAATTTTGGTATTTTGCTTATTTAATGGTATCATAGCCTCCAGTGTAGTGTGATGCAAATGGCCTCTGCAAAATTCTGCCACTTACGTCTTTCCTGTGCTTTATCTTCCACATTTCCACTTAAACCAGACTTTCTTCTAATAATACTCATGCAAGTAAGTTTGGGTCTTCGAACACTTTGGGTGCTCACAGTAGCCCAGCTGACACTATAACGTACTATCTACGCCATCTCAATTTTCCTTTCATTATTACTGTTTCCTATTGACATATGGGACTTTGGTATCTTTTCTAAACATTCTTCCAACTTACAGCTTTATTATCAAACTGGCAAAATCTTTTAGATATAAATGCATTGTCATAGTACAATGCTGTATGGTAACACAGATCATATTAAACTTTCATATGGTCTTACTTTCATATGCAATTTCAATCTATTTGATTTCCAAGTCTTATATACCCATTGTTTGACTGGCCTTTTCTAGTCACTCACTAAATACCAGTTCAAGAGAACCTATACTGGATATTAGGATTCCTAAATATCTGAAAGATTCAATCAATCTTTTCATTTAATGTGAATCACAAAATGCATACATATTCTTTTCTCGTTACTTTTGTTTTTCTTGAATTTATTTTGAGTCCCATCTCTCAAGATATATGATGCATTTTGTTAAGCAAGCTTTATGCACAATAGGTGACACCTTTGTTAAGCAAGCGCATGCACAAGAGGTAACACCTTTGTTAAGCAAGCGCATGCACAAGAGGTAACACCTTGTTCCTGCATTGGCTTAAAATAGGATGTAATTATGGTCCTTATTAGGCATCCTGAGGATTTAAACATACAATAAATGCTGCTATGGACACTATCCTCTTGAACACAGAGGAGAGAATGTAAGGCAAATACCCTAAGGGTGGGACAGCAAAGTCAGTGCCAACTCTATACATGTATTTTCCCATTGCCAGACGCCATATCTAGCCGACAGTGTAATTAGGCAGGCTGTTCTAGCTATGCTTGACAGGTTTCCCTAGTAAGAAGGCCTTTGCTAGGGATATTAAATTGGCTATGCTTAGACCCACAGTGGGTCTTACTCAGCAGAAGGAAACTGAAATGTTTCATGAGGGTTATGCTCATCACTGCCACCTGGCAGGAAAGGGTGTCTTCAAGCATATTCCTCTGGTTAGTTTGGCAGAGATAGATCTTCAGTTCAAGGTCAATGCCTGAGCTGGCCACAGCCACACAGTTCTTCATTTATGTCATAGCCACCAGATGCTGCTTGGCTCACAAGGGAGGCATGAGGCTCTTAAGGTACCTTGCTGATTGACTGATCATGGCATCCTCTGGATAACTTCTGACATACCTCAGTTACTTATCAGGTGATGCCTGGACCTAATCGTCATCTGGAAAAAATGACCTGTTATCAGCAAAAGAGGAAATATATTCATGATAGAAAGGATACAAAAGCAAAAGTTGCTAGGTAATCTGAACTCCAGGGAGCAACTATTTCTATACAGCCAGTTCAGACTGCAATTACTGCAGCTAGAAGTGAAATGTGAAAGCGGTCCTCCATACTTCAACCAAACAGCCTCCTTGTCCATCCCTCTGTAAGGAGCTTAAAAGACCTTGCTTGGTGGCTAGACGAACAGAACTTGCAATAGGTGCTCCTTTGTCTACTCCTGTCCCACACCTATTGTTCTTTATGAATGTCTTTAGAGAAAGGTTAGGGTGTCCATCCAAAGGCCATGGTAACACCAGGCCTATGGTGGCAACAGGAAAAGTACCTGCACATGAACTTCTAGAATTGAGGGGAGTACAACTAGCCCTGCAAGCATTCAGGAGCAATATGCCTGACAAGGTAGGTGTGATGTCAGACAATTCCACCACAGAAAGTTACCTTATGAATGCAGACAGCCCTAAATCACCTGTGATGGCAGAGATTCTGTTGTGGGAAGAGGATCACATTATCATCCCAAAGACAAAATGTGACAGCAGACATGTTGAGCATACAAGACCAAGTACTTCCAGCCAAGTGGTTTCTGTATCTTGAAATTACAGCAAGCTTTGAAAGAAGTGGGGAACTCCCTTATTAGACCCATTTGCCATCAGCCTTTATCACAAGCTTCCAAAATACTGTTCAGTCCTGCCAGACCAGGTGGCATAGGCAAACAGCATTTTTATGGTTCCCTTGGATAAGCTAGTGTACACATTTCCACCCCTCTCTTGTCAGGTCAGCGTTGGACAAACTAGTCCAGCAGTGTCCTCAAAGCCCTACTTCAGCCACAGTAAACCTGGTTCTCATACCTTACTGGCTCTATGGTAGACTTCCCAAAGCCCTTCTGGACTGATGGAGCTCCTCTGTTACCTTCATCGGAGATACCACCAGAATCTCAGCCTTATTAGCCTTCAGCTAGGGAGCATAGTCATTGTAAAAAACAAGGAAAATTTGCTTGGTCGCCAGATATGGGCAAGATTTGTAGTACTGTATGCTCCTGGCAGAAAGTTTTAAGGATGAAACAGCTCCTTTTAAGCTGTCTCAATGGGTCCTAGGCTTCAGTAGGGGTGAGGAAAGGGGAGATTATATCTTTCTGGCAGAACTCAGGCAGCAGATATTTAACCCTTTCTCAGAACAACATCTATGTATGGACCAAAACCCACTAACATCAGTCCCCAGTGCCTCCCAGGTTAACCCCGCGGAGGAAGTAGAGGAATCTTTACAGGGGGTTGACAATCTTACTAAAATGGGGTTGACAATCTTACTGAAGAATATGAAGTGGACATTGCCACTGAAATGGCCCTGCTGAACCTAGAAGGCTTAGGGACATAAATTTTAGGTAGCCATGGGAGAAACCTTCCAGAAGGAATTCTATCCCCCGTGCAGCTATCGTTGCTGAATAGGATCTTTCCCCAAAAAGGGATACTAGGATCCACCTAACTCCGACAGAAATGATTACATTCTTGGAGGAGTATAGTAACTTACCCAGGACTTCTGCCCTTTGATTAACAGGCAGTTACAGTTCGGTTGCTGAAGCTCAGCTAATCTGCACAAGCTCCCCCAAAAGGGATACACAGTTTGCGGCATTTGATCAATTCTGTAAGGAAATTAAGTACCATCAAAGATGCCCTTGCCACAGAATGGCAATGTATAAGACACATGAAGCATGATTCCAAAAAGGAAAGTAGGAGGTCATGTACACCCCAACGTGTAAAAGTACTACATCCCATAACCAAAAAGTGTATGGATACAAATGCTGCCCAAACAAAGTCTGATGTTAGAATTCCGACTGGAAACAACAAAATGGTCAGTTCGAAATACAGAATTTCGGATCAAAACATAATAGGGGCTCCAGTACTCTCCCCTGATGATACTGATAATCCTTGGCGAGACGCCTCAATGTGCATTTTCTCTCCTTTTGGTAAGTATGAGAGAAAAACTCTGAAGTTGTACATGTAGAATTTAGAAACATGGCAGCATTCCCTAATACAGAATGGCACATGGTACCATCTTCACCAGACATGGAGACACCAATAATAGAAATGGTTTTCTTACCTGTGCCTATAGCATTAAAAGCTATAGATATCACCCTTTATCAGGTCAACAAAAAATGGATCTCTACTTCCATTTTGAATAAGACCCAAGTTGCTCACCAAGTAGCCCCACCCTTTTGTCCCTTCACTTTCAGAATTATTAATCATGTGAAGACAAATTTTCAGAATGTGTAGTGACTAAAAACAAGAGACAATGGCAGAATTAAAACCATCTGCCATGGTCATCCCAGTTTTGGGAAATTCCACCAAGGAATGGGCAACACTACAGCTCCCTTTTGAAAGGAAAAAGCTCCCTTTAGATATAGCTATGCAGAAGTTTGGGACCCCTATGAGAACACTCTCAGAGGGGACAGCCTTGTCAGAATTTTATGCTAGGCTCCGACTCCTTAGTATTATAACCTCTACCACCTTGCTGGAAGTTGCCACCAAAAGGCTTCCAAAAGATTCCAGGATCATTTTTGCTGCTGAGGCCAAAAGTCTTATGAGAACCCAATGGGAAGTACTCTGTGACTTCCTATAATGGTGCATAAAAGCAAGAATGGAAGCATTGGAGGGGTCCATCAAATCACTCTCCAATGTCACTACATTATTACATTCTAACTCCTTTGGTAAGGACCTGCTTGAAGGGTTTGTTGTGGCTCAACTCAACGAGCATGCCCGCCAACAGAATTGTATTGTATGCTCTTCTGGGGAAAGGGGAATTCAGGAAACATAGAACCCAAAATTTCCCTTTACCCAACCCCAAAAAAAGGCTCGCTTTGATAAAAAATCATGTAAGCCTTCAGTCACCCCCAAAAGTTTTCCTCAAAAAACAGGTAGGTGGCCAGAAGGGACAAACCCCTACAAAGGGACAACAACAACAGCAGGGACATCCTTTTTCACAAGGTCCAAAAACCATCTTATGGGGAAGGAAAAGCAACACCTGGAATGTCTATCAAAGGCGAAGGCAGAGGAAGAGGCAGATATCAATAGGAATTGTATTGTTGAGGGTTGGCTTCGACGACATCACAGACAATGGAAGTTTTCCCTGTGGGGGGACAGCATTATTTATATGTGCAGAAAAGCCCTGCTAATGGGGCCCATAGAGAAACATGCTATATTTGCCACCAAGTACATCTCTTCAGTGTCCTCAGAAAGGATTCCTCCAAAAGAAGAGTGATCCTCAACCAATCAACACTGAACAAGCACACTGTTTGCCAAAAGTTTTGGATAACTACTATTGCCCAAGTATGTTGAATCATTCCAAAAGGGACTTGGACAGTTTCTATAGATCTGAGAGATGCTTACTGCCACGTCCTCATCACTGTTCCCTTCCCCTCCTTCCTAAGGCTCCGGATGGGGAAGATACGTACAGATTCAAAGTCAGGCCCTTTGGGCTAAACATTGCCTAAAGAATATTTTACAAAATTAGCAACAGTATTCGTTTGCAAACTCAAACAAAAAGGAATACAACTAATAGTCTACCTAGACAACTGGTTGATCTGGGGACCCATGAGGAAAGAGCAATGGTCAACAGACTATAGTCAAAAGGTTTAAATTAGAAAAAATCCCGCCTCATGCCCAGCAGACACTTTCAGTGGCTGGGACTGTGTTGGGGTACTCTTCATGGCCAGCTGTCTCTCCCCATCATACTCAAAACAGAATAAGGCAAGTCCTCAAAAGGTTCCTTGCACAGCCCAGAGTTTCCAGATGAAGATTAGAACGTATGATATGCTTGCTGCAGTTCGCCTCAGTAATAGAACCAATACTCAGATTGCAACTAAAAATGTGAACAAAATCTGGCTATTGCGTGCAAGAAAAAAGATGCAAGACCAACCTCATCAAAATATTAAAAAAGTTGGGGAGATACTTCGGCCTTGGATCCAGAAGGAATCCCTGGCAAAACAGGTCACCCTGACTCCTCTGTCTGTATGAGTGACAATACACACAGATGCCTCGTTGGCAGGTTGGGAGGACATTGGGAAGATTGTCAGGTGGCAGGGAGGTGATCAGCAACTCTGAGGATTTCTTTATATCAATTTCCTGGAGCTGATGGCTGTCTTTTTGTCTCTCAAAAAATTCAAACCTGGAAAGAGAGAGACAACATGATTACAATGTCCTGCATCAAGAGGTTGGGATCATGTTCATCTCCTCTCAATATGATAATGCTAGCAATCCTTCAGATGGCACAAGCAAGGAAGTGACACCTGTCTGCACTTCACCTCACAAGGGCTTTCATTGTAATAGCAGACTCTCTATCAAGGAAAACAACAGCCTCAACAGACTTACGAGAATGACAAACTCCTAATATATGTGTCTCCGAACCCGGACAGTCAAGCAACAGCAAGAGATGCCTTCCTAAAGACTGGAACAAGGGGAGAACAATAGCTTTTTCCTCCATTGTCCCAGATTTCGAAGGTTTAGAGCAAACTTCTAACCTTCAAAGGAACAGCTTACTTAATAGCCCCAAATTGGTCAAACAGGCATTGGTTCCTATTACTTCAACAACGGACGGAAAGATCAATTCCACTATCGTCCGCTGTTCTATCCCAGACAGTAGGAGGGAAAGTCATATACGCATCCTCCTTTCCGAGCTGAGACCGTCATATATGGACTTTTTAAATTACTCACCCAACATTGCTAGGTACCTAGTTAAAAAATTATGGACATCACCTATCCGGCAATACCAGTCTGTATGGTTAGATTATATCCATACTGAGAGCCCAGTTGAGATTTCTATAGAAACACTTTCTATTTTTCTAATATACCCTTTTGAAGACAAACACCTTGCAGTTACAACAGTTGTGGCATACAAGGCAGCATTAATGGAACCCTTGCTTTATGGATTCAGGATTGACTCCAATATAGAAGTTGTCACTTCCCTTCTGCAGTCTTTTGCTCTACAAAGGCCCTGAACAGGGTGCTTAGACTTCTATCACCCTCTCAATTTAGCGGACCCAATACAACCACAATGCACTTGTTACAAAAGGCGATCTTCTTGATTGCCTTAGCATCAGGGGCTTGTATAAGTGAACTGGGCTCTCTTAGACGGGGACAATGCATCATGCAAACACCTGACCATCAATTATTATTGTCCCCTAGCCCATCATTCCTGGCCAAGAATGAGGATCCTTTAAAAAGAAATCAATTCTTATAATAAAACTCAATTTAGCAGACTAGACATTATGCTCTGTTCAAGCACTTACGGTTTACCTAGAAATCACTGCAAGCATCCCAGAGGGTCCTATTTTCTTACACCCTAGCACAAACTAACCACTCTCCCTACAAGGGCTGAGAATGATTGTAGCATCTCTCATGAAAAAGGCAAATCCACACTCCTTTCCTAGGTCACATGATATTAGAAAAGTAAGTACGTTGTTGACCTACTTCAGAAATGTCTCTTTCGAATTAGTCTCCAAATGTACAGGGTGATTATCAGGGATGGACACACACACACAAACAAAATTATTGCCATGTGCTCAAACAAATTTGACTACACTACTGTATATATCAGTAGGTGGCATGGTTAGTTTAGGTGCTACAGCAGAAAACCAGGGGTCTTATTGATGGTGAGTATGCTAACTATCGCTGGGAGAAAGGCGACAGCACTGCAACCAAACCCAGTATGCTTAGGTAAGCCACTACAGAACTACATCCTAAAACGTAAGTTCGTGTATAGTTTCTTGTTCCTGGGTACCAAAACCTGAAAGAGTAATTGGAATATAAAGAATGGGACTTGAAATTTGTGGCTTGACCTTGGACCAGAAATGGTTTTTCCTTTGGGATGTTGTGATTAAAATTCAAAACAGAATGGGAAAAGGAAGGATAATTGCCGTTCCTAGATGTACTGATCATAAGAGAACAAAACAGATATGCCTTCACAGTATGTAGGAAACCCACATTCGCTGTTTCCTATATTCATTTCTTAAGCTACCACGATGTCTCTGTAAAGATCATGGTAGGGTGCAACTTATTCCTCAGGGGGCTTAGAATATGTTCAAATGGGTACCTAGATAAAGAATTCAACACGATCCACCAACACCTAATGCAAGCTTCTACCCACCACACATTATCGAGGCTATTAACAAAGCAAATAAAATATACTACAAAGGTCCCACTCACAGCCGACAAATAGATTTTAACAACAAAATAAAGCTTCCATACGACGAAAACATCCAAAAAGCCACAGAACAACTCGGGTCTAACAATCCTTTTATCTTCCATTATCCCAAATCCATCGGGAGCTCGCTTATTAACATATACTTGAATAAAAAAGGGGAAGAGGCCGGAATTTACAAGATTCCGTGCAGCAATTGTAATGAGATATATGTGGA
>NC_089743.1:54744623-54792123 GCF_040412425.1 Macrobrachium rosenbergii
TGACTAGCGTCCGTCGTCAGCTGGAGGGGAGGGCTGGGGTCCTGGTGGGCCAAGGCTGTTGCCTTGGCGAGGGTGGCCTTCATCAGGGACAGGGAGAAGGCCTTCTGCTGGTCGGGATGAATCTCCTGTGGTGGTTGACCATACCGAGAAATTCTTGTACGGCCCTGATGGAGGTAGGGGTGGGGAACCTCATGACGGCCTCGACCTTCGATGACACTGGGCGGACGCCTCCTGGGGATACCTCGTGGCCTAGGAATTCCACCTTCTCGATGCCAAAGGTGCACTTGTCGAACCTGACAACGAGGCCACTCTCCTGGAGGCGCTGCAGTACCTTCCGGATGTGCCGTAGGTGTTCTTTGTGGGATCTGGAAAAAGTTAAGATATCATCGACATAGCAGACGCAGAAGTCCAGGTCCCCCAGGATGCTGCCCATCAGCCTCTGGAAGGTCGCGCCTGCGTTCCTCAGGCCGAAGGTGGAGAAGGCGAAGACGTAGGACCCGAAAGGCGGTTTTGGGGATGTCTTCTGGAGCTACTGGTACCTGAAAATATGATTTTAAGAGACCTAATTTTGAGAATATTTTGGCCCTGTGGAAAGAGGCCGTTAGGTCCTGCATGTCTTGGGGAGGGTAGTGGTTGGGTTCTGTAGCAAGGTTGAGCCGCCTGTAGTCGCCACAGGGCCTCCAGGTGCCATCTGCTTTCTGCACCATTAATCGATTGCAAGAAATCAGGAATATTTACATTTCCTTTTACTATACAAAAACAATCATCTACATATCTAACCCAAAACACCTTAGAGAAGAGATTTCTTAGAATAAGTCTAGACTCAAAGAATTCCATGTAAATATTAGACAAAAGTGGCGAAAGAGGTTCCACATAGTCATACCAAATATTTGTTCATAAAAATCACCATTGAAAATTAATTTAAAATTTTTTATACAAAGGGATATCAAATTAATAACAACAATGGTAGGTAATTCTAGATTATACAGGTCCAAATGTTGTGATAAATATTGAAGAAAGTCATCAATAGGAACTTTAGTAAATAAAGATGTCACATCAAAACTGGTCAATTTGTTGGTACGTACTGGATAAATCACTCCACCCTGGATTATCCCTTGATCCTTTGTCCCTGTCTTTTTTGTTTAAAGAACATGCTGCCCAGATTAACAAACTGTAACCCCACCACCCCTTCTGTTTTTGTATATAAGGCTCTGTCAACTTCTCTGGTATTCAATGTGAACTTGAAAATCTAGAATAAACTACAAAATCACTTGTACAAAGTCCTGGTTGTCACTCCCTTCTGACGTGGATTTCCACACATGCAATAAACTTTAATAGTCCTAAACTTCCCACTGGTGTGAATTTGTTTTAGTATCACAATGAGTAAAATTTAGTCCTTAGTACATGACACTAAATCTATTTTGCAATTTTAAGTTGCTGCTAATCCTATTATAAGTACACTTTCAGAAGTCTAATTTTTAACAATATGTAAGTGCCACAGAAGCAATTGAAAAATTCTCTTGCCCAGAAGAGCAAATGCACTTTCTAAACAACAGTATATGATGTTGGTATTAATGATGAATTGTGGTGAATTTATTGCTTATGTAGGTGTGAAATGAATATCCAAATAATAAACCAACTGAGATTAGCTCAAACATTAACAGATATATATATAATTATGGGGCATTATTAAATTCAAAGTAAACAGTGGGCTTTGTAGAGAACTAGGCCAAATAATAACAAAATAAAGCATATTAAATTCATAGCAAGGTTACAGCAGTCATAACAAACAAGTACATTGTAGCATTATTTCAACTTTGAATTGGGGAGACCCATTTTCAGATTTTTTATCGGCCATTCCTTGTGACCTAACCTTCAGAACAGCACTGAAGAACATTTTGCATGTGTGACATAATTGTCATCAACATTGAATGAAAAGTGACAAAGATACATCAAAAGAATTGTTAAAAACTTGAAACATCCTTATTTTACCCATTTAATTTGCTCTGTAAACTTATAATTAACTATATGATATGCTTGTTACTTTTATTTTATATGGTATAATTAATTTTTTATATATATGAATGGATCCTTTTGGCTAGCTGACAAACTCATTAGTCTGGTGAACCCATTTCTGATAACTGACTTGGCAGTTTCTACTGTTATTTACATGGTATAGTTGTTTATAGGAACATTAAAATACAGTGAACCCCCCGTATTCGCGGGGGATGCGTCCCACACCCCCCCGCGAATAGGTCAAATCCGCGAATGCTTAAAACCTCTCTAAAAACACTTAGAACTGCCCATTTTGATAGCTTAAACCAAGAAAAACCCTGTAAAAATGTTTATACCTGAGTATTTTAATAGTTTTATCACAAAAAGTGCATTTATTCATGAAAATTATATGAAAATACAGTAATTAGTGAATGTTTCTGTGAAAAATACTGCGAATGGGCGAATTTTCTGCGAATGATGGCTAGATATGTTCCACAGAGAAACCCACGAATGCATGAGTCCGCGAACCATGAGTACGCGAATACGGGGGGTTTACTGTACAGCAAATTCACCAAAGGAGAAACAAATAGCAGGCTTTAAAGAATGAATCCTTGAGTTACCAAACCTAAACTAATTGTACACTATAGACTATCATTGTAAACTGATGACATCTAAATACTTTAGATAAAGAAAATCAGCAGCAAAAAGATGTACCTTCATTCTTTTTCTTGTGTGGCTTTCATTTGATAACCTTTGGTTGCTGACTCCCTCCAGCATTGTTTCATCTTTTCCCTTTGCAACTGTCTCTCCTTGTTAGCACACTGCCTATGAAATATCCGTTCTTCAAGACCTGATGAAATTGAAATTATATAAATCTGTCTATTATTGGACATTTGTATTGCCATGTAGCACTGTTGGACAAATATATTTTCATGTAATACTACAATTCTTTGGCAGGTGTATTTCCATGTAAAACTACATGGTCCCAAGAAGCTTGTATGCAAATTTTATATTTCTGCAAAAATATTTTTTCATATTGTATATGTTCTTCAATCTTCTTACAGAAGATGATAATGAACTTATTGGTGCACAATTATAATATAAGAGTAGATTGCTTTTAATATGAAGTTGCCAAACCTTAGAAATTCACTTAGTTTCCTAGAATATGAAAAACTGATTAAGACAAACTGTCATATTCTCTTTGAGTATGTATGTTGTATAATAAAAATCTTATTGTAGTGGAAATTACATACTGTTCAATATAAAAATATTTCAAGAGTTGTCATTGTACATCACTTCAGTTGATAATTCCATAAAAGCAAATGTTTAAAAGACTTGTGAATGCACACTATCACTTTAGTTAATACAATCTATATACAATGACCCATTTCTGAGCGAGTTATCGTATGTTGACATGACTGAAAATTGTTAATAAATTATTTTTTTACAAATGTTAATCTAATAGTATGTCTGCTCTTAGTGTGCACCTTAATCTAATATGTCTACTCTTCAAGAGTACACCTCATGTGCAGACAGTGAATTGTAATGCAAATACATTTTTAGTGTCCTGTAAAAAGAACCTTGTCAGCTCAGGTATACAATCTCTTAGGGTAACTTAGTGAAACTTTGTATATTTGTATAGAGAACCTGATTGATTTCCTTATCTTTAAAGTACTGTAATTAAATTTATCATGAAAAACACAAAAATGACATATTTTTTAAAGTTCACCCTGAGGTATATTTTGCATTCTTTAAAATTTAGAAAAAAATTAGGAATTTACTTCTGAACCCAAAAGACCTTTAGAAAAATTCTCCATAGTTATGCATCATTGCCCCACACCTGAATGGTTAGCACACCTTACACCCTTGTTTGCTTGGCCAGAATAACAGCCCTTTGTTGGCCGAGTTGATTGAGCTTCAGACTGTCACTCGATGGGCCGGAGTTCAATTCCATGCCGGCTGATGAAGAGTTAGAGGAATTTATTTCTGGTGATAGAAATTCATTTTCGCTATAATGTGGTTCGGATTCCACAATAAGCTGTAGGTCCCGTTGCTAAGTAACCAATTGGTTCTTAGCCATGTAAAATAAGTCTAATCCTTCGGGCCAGCCCTAGGAGAGCTGTTAATCAGCTCAGTGGTCTGGTAAAACTAAGGTATACTTAACTTTTTTTGGCCAGAATAACCAGAGAGTATGTAAAGGTTTGGCACCTTTATCAATTCCACTTTAAAAAAAAAGCATATTTTAAAGATTAATTAATATATCTCTTTAATAAACAAACCAGAGCCTTTATTATTATTATTATTATTATTATTATTATTATTATTATTATTATTATTATTATTATTATAATTTGGCAGCAGACCCTCTTTTAAACGGGTTCTATTGAATATTATTGCTGCTTCAGCTGCATTTATTTTGTTGAAGACTTTTCCTATTTTCCTTATTGCGGACTTCTCTTCAGTGGAGGTGCGTGCTAACAGCTCGCCTATATTTGTCATTTCATGGGAAAAGTCAAAATCTGGATTCTGCTTCTTTATATATTCTATACAGTTGGTTCTATACAATTGTTGCCGCGACAGCGTTTGACAGACTCTTCTGTCATTCTCCAGCGGGAGCTAGTAGAGGACTGGCAGATTGCATAGGTCCTTCTGAATTTATACACGGGCTTCAGCGGGGGGCGGTCATGGATGGCGAATTCTGATTGGTTGCAGTCAGCGAACTTCAAGCCAAATTTCTGCGTGAAGCTCAATCCTGACGGATCTTCGCAACCTGGGAATGTCATTCATTCCAGCGTTCCCATTGGCCTGCCCGTTGCGTGATGTCATGCCGGCTGACATCATCGGTAGTTTGGCTGCTATTGGGCTGCGGATGAATGATGTCATTATCTACTCTTTCTGTCGTAGTCGGGGATTGTCTCGAAGGGCGCCTCGCTCATCAGGGCATCTCCATTCTCAGGGTTGTCGTTTTCAGGTATTCGTTGGATTTGGCGGGTGTTCTGCATTATTCTTCTTAAATTCGTGGGTAGGGCGATGCCTCCTGCGTCGTATTCATTGCTGGTTTGTCTCGGCAATGAGGCGCCTCTAGCAGGCGCAGGCGTCGAAGTCGGCGGCTCTCGATTATACTTATATTTTGTATAATACTGTCGCGGGAGATGGAAATATTGTGAGTAACACGGGCGTGGTTCATAATGGCACCCTCCTGGGCGTGGCAGGAGATCCTTTTAGACAGGCGCATTGTGGTCATTCCAATATAAGCGCGGGGCATCCTCGGACAGGACATACAAATTGGAAGACAACGTTCTTCTGCTTGAGGGGTTCTCTTGCTGGCGGAGAGGGGTTATTTTCATCACCAGATCACGGGTGCGGCGATTCTTATAATAAATTATAAGATTTATTCTCTTACTGTCTTGGTCGGGGTGGCGTTTTCCATGGCGATTTTCTTCATGGAGTTCTCGTCCCTCGGTACTGGGGATGCATCCGGGCCTTATAATAGATGACATAAAGATCATTATAAGGCCCGGATGCATCCCCAGTACTGTGAGGACGAGAACTCCATGAAGAAAATCGTCATGGAAAACATCACCCCGACCGAAGACAGTAAGAGAATAAATCTTATAATTTATTATAAGAACCGCCGCACGTGATCTGGTGATGAAAATAACCTCTCCGCCAGCAAGAGAACCCTCAAGCAGAAGAACATGGTCTACCAATTTGTATGTCCTGTCCGAGGATGCCCTGGCGCTTATATTGGAATGACCACGCGCGCCTGTCTAAAAGGATCTCCTGCCACGCCCAGGAGGGTGCCATCATGAACCACGCCCTGCTACTCACAATATTTCCATCTCCGACAGTATTATACAAAACGCCGAGGAATCGAGAGCCGACTCGACGCCTGCGCCTGCTAGAGGCGCCTCATTGCCAGACAAAACCAAACAATGAATACGACACAGGAGGCATCGCAACCTACCCACGAATTTAAGAAGAATAATGCAGAACATATACAAATCCAACGAATACCTGAAAACGCATAACCCTGAGAATGGAGATGCCCTGATGAGCGAGGCGCCTTCGAGACAATCCCCGACTACAACAGAAAGAGTAGATAATGACATCATTCATCCGCAGCCCAATAGCAGCCAAACCACCGATGATGTCAGCCGCATGACATCACGCAACGGCAGGCCATCGGGAACGCTGGAATGAATGACATTCCCAGGTTTATTAAAGAACAGGACTGAGTACGCAGAAATTTGGCTTGAAGTTCGCTGACTGCAACCAATCAGAATTGTTATCCATGACCGCCCCCGCTGAAGCCCGTATAAATTCAGAAGGACCTATGCAATCTGCCAGTCCTCTACTAGCTCCCGCTGGAGAATGACAGAAGAGTCTGTCAAAAACGCTGTCAGGCAACAATTGTATAGAACCAACTGTATAGAATATATAAAGAAGCAGAATCCAGATTTTGACTTTTCCCCATGAAATGACAAATATAGGTGACCTGTTAGCACACACCTCCACTGAAGAGAAGTCCGCAATAAGGAAAATATAAAAAGTCTTCTACAAAATAAATGCAGCTGAAGCAGCAATAATATTCAATAGAACCTATTATTATTATTATTATTATTATTATTATTATTATTATGATTATTATTATTATTATAATATTACTATTCACAAGATAAAACCATATTCATAAGGAACAGCCCTACAGGGGCCAATGACTAGAAATTCAAGCTTCCAATAAATATGGTGTTCATTTGAAAAGTTACAGAAGACAATAGGAAATGCAGAAAGAAGAGATAAAAGAACAGATAAAAATATAAATAAATTAAAGAAACATAAGGTGCATTGTTTTAGGGTAGTAATGCACTGTATCTTCAGTTGAAATATTCAGGTTCTGATTGCCCAACATCCTCAGGGAGGCTGTTCCACAGTCTAATGGTGTGAGGAATAAAAGACCTCTGGAACTGAGAAGTTCAACAGCAAATCTGGTTGCTCTCAGCAGAGATCAATTGTGGTAGCAAAAGTTCTCTGTTGAAATACAACTTATGAATGTTGCAAAACAATTTTTCATAACTGCTACTGTTAGTAAACAGAAGCCTATCACCATGAACCACTCAAAGAGACAAATCTCAGGCAAAAGCAAACATCCACACCAGAGAACAGTGTTCAAGCAATGGATGGGAAAATGACCTAAAATAGGCTGCACTGATTTTATCATTGTTATGAACATGTGGGGCCTTACATATACTGTAATACCAAATTTCCAAGTAGCTATTGCTGACACTGTCACTAGATGTTCCTCAAAGTTTTCTACAGTAAGATGCAAGTCAAAAGACACCAAGTACAGTCAAAGCTTCCTACTCATTCAGCAGTCCCATCCACCTACAGGGGAGGATGGGGTAGAAAATCAGTACGAGATCTACTAATCAATAGTTTTTCATTTTACTGGAGATCAGCCTCATACTGAGAGTAAAGGCAGCCTCAGAGGTAATTTTAAACCCTGTGTGCTAAAATTTGCAGGAAGCCTAGGAATTCCATTCAAAAAAGGTCACACAGTGAAAGGGAGAGGTGCCAGGGAAGGAATGCCAAGCTTGGAATTTCAGTTGTTCTATTAGGAGCCTCATTAGCAGAGGAGACTGATAACCCTCTCCCTCAAACCTTACAAGGGAATAAGGTATGGTAGATTTATGGCAAAATGAAAGGATCATGAGAGAGTGCCTATTCCTGGGGCCTGGCTAAAAGTAAGCAAAAGAACAGAGTGGAAATTTGTCCAAAATCCAGGGATTGCAGGAAGAGATCTCGCATTTCTTTCAAAGAAAGACTGGATATAAATTATCCCAAGGCTATGTTGGAGTCATATGAAATGACAAATTTTTAAAGTAATTCGTATTTTTCCTAACATACAAACATGAGGTCTTTACATATGGAAATACCTTCAGCACAGCTGGAAACTGGCCATTCAGTTCTGACAAGGTTGTTAGATAATTAAAAACTGGATGGTTGGGTGGGGGAGACCTGCCCTTCTGTCGCGCAATGCATTCACTTACCTTCCGGCCCAGGTATCATAATGAGGGGTGGCTTGAGGTGGGTAGCTTATGTAAAGACCTCAGGTTTGTATGTTAAGAAAACTACAAATTTGTTCCTACACGAATACAAACCCTAAGTCTTTACACATGGAAGACTTACTGATTGGTGGGAAGATACTGACTAAGCCTCTGAACCGACTGGTGGTTCGCCTCACCTGAGCCTCCTTCCTGGCCATGTAGAGCAAAGGAAGGAGTCCCATACCTCTGATATGTTGAACATATGAGTGTTCAATTGCCAGACTTCTGGGCTTTTCAGATCGATGGGTTTGGGAAGCATCACTGGTATGAAAAAGGTTTAGATGAAGCTTTATGATGATTACAATAAAGCTAAAGATAACCAACAATTTCTTTGTTTATTGTCAGTCCCTCCCTCCCCTTGCTAGAGAGATTAGAGAGAGGGTAGGACTTGCTCCTACTATTCTAAATTACATTAGATAATAGAAAGGGTGCTCGGAAATGTGTAATTCACCAGCATCACGCCCATTCCAGCACGACAGTTCACCAACTGCCTGCGGGGAGAGGAGAGAAAAAAAGAGAGATAGGGAGGAGACCAGTCACACACACTCTCTCTTCCATAACTGTACATCTTAGGCAAGATGCTACCTGTCCCACTAGAGGAACTGGATGAGCTACACAACTTGCTGAGCAGCCACCATAGGACCCTAGGAAAAAGAGTCCAAGGACCTATGGGCAATGTCCCATAGGTAGGAGGTGAATGTGGTCTGTCGCGACCACACTCCTGCCTTCAGTATCTGGTGAACTGAAAGGTCTTCTTGAATGTGAGGGACGGACCAATGCCCCTGACCTCATGAGCTCTGGCATGGAACATACTGTCATCCACTTCGTCAGGCGTAGAGTACACCCGTTTGATTGCCTCACAAAGCCAGAAAGAGATGGTGTTCTTGGACACTTCTTTTTTGGTCAAGCCAATACTAACAAAGAGTTGTCGATAACCAGGCTTGAGCTGTCAAGTCGTCTTCAAGTAGTACCACAGCACTCTAATTGGACACAGTAGCATCTCATCTGTATCATCAACAAAAAAGTCCTCTATGGAGGGGATCAAGGAGAACTCGAATCTGGCGTGAGGGACCAATGGATTCTGAGTCTTTGCTATGAATTCTGGGACAAATTCAAACATGACAGATCCCCATCTCCGAGGAATCTCCGAGGAAAGAAAGCTTGACAGGAAGGATGAAGCTGCCATAAGAGGAGCCAAAGCCATACAGGTGACAGCAAAAATGTTGTTTCCTTGTGACGGAAGCAAAAACCAATGTTTCTCTTTCCAAAGGAATACTAATGAAAGCAAAGTTTCCTGGATCCTTTGGTAGGGAACAAGGCTAATCATAAGTAGGAAGGATTAGTGATTGAAGTTTCCTGTCCTCTAGTAACAGATAATGAAAATGAGTCACAAAGGTGGAGAGATGTAACAGTGATGTTCTACTTCCACAACTGCCTCTTCAAGATGTAGAGAAAATCTTTTGAAACAAGAGTTGAGGTGTATGGTAATGTAGTTTTGTATGGAGAGCAAAACTGCACCTTCCTGAAATCCATACCTAAAATCTTCCTTCTGGTTGACACCAAGCAAACATCCGTCCTAGACCAATGAAGCAAACTGGTGGAGAAGAGAAAAAACTACAGTATCCTAAGGTCAAACAAACAGTTGCATTAGTCTGTACTTAAGTTATAACCTGGATGAGAATAAAAGTACAACTAAAATATGGTAAACAATCATCAAGAGTGCAACAAATGAAATTAATCATTAAAACACAAAATTAATTTCTCTCATCACCAACACATTAGATCTCCAAGGCTGAAAACTCCCTCGACAAAGAGAGAGTTTAGAAACAACCCTGCACAAATAACCTGATTTAAAAATTAAAATGCCTAGAAATAAAAGTTTACAGGACTTAACATCATACTAAAAAAAATCCTAACAAACCCCAGCTCTAAACATCTTGATTCCAACTCAGGTGATGTGTAGCTGAGTCACTCTCAAGAGTCTCTCTTCCAGTAGGAAGAGCTCCTACCCCGACTATCTTAGCTCCGAAGTCTCTAGGGGTTCCATCTCTCCTTTTCTTGTGGCACATTGTCAAATTACTCCTCTTGTGGATCTTCTTACACTTCCTCCTCTTAGAAGATGCTGACCTTCTGTAACGATCAATCCTGATGACACTGCTGCCTGAAGAGGGAGAACTGCTTGACGGAGAGGAAGAGGAGGAAGACTGTCTAGCTAAGCTCCTCCATCATGAGGTGTAGTGCTTGCCTCTCATCTGCACCTTCACTGAGCTAACCCCAACCCTCTTTTTCTCAATCTTTTGAAACCCAAGAGGGGAAGGCTAAAATGCTGACTGGGGATCGCAACCTCTTTGCCTTGGAGTGATCCACACCTTGATCCTCATTTGTTGCTGTGGGGAGGGGGAGGGGTTGGGAGATCCAAATTCCCCCTTTTGCTGACTGCCTGAGTGAGGAGGGAATGGGGAGGCCACTGGGATTTACAGAGTCTGCTATGCTGGTCTCTTTCACCTTCACTAATATTCAGCCACTCAAGCACCCTTTCAAACACCTCTTCCGACAGGCCCAAGATGTCTCTCTTGAAGGCACTAGTGAAGGTTCCCCCCCCCATTACTGGAGGCATTGATGGAGGAGTGGGAGAAAGAAGAATGGAGTTGGATGAGGAGAAGGGCTCAAAGTTACTTCCCTTGACTGTGTCCTGTTTCCTTCTATGCTTTTCATTGACTCTCCTGTGAGGTATGCCATCCCTCACACACAACACATGTGGAGTCCCTTGCACAATCATTTTCCCTGCAGGAAATGCACACTGAATGCGAGGTCCACCACTGCAGGGGACATAAACTTATTGAAGGCTTTGTCCTTGCCTGTGAATTTTCGGAGCTTAGGTTTCATTCACTCCCATGGTAACCATCATAAAGAACAATGGGGCTAACAAAAAAAAAATATATACCTTAGTTTTACCATACCACTGAGCTGATTAACAGCTCTCCTAGGGCTGACCTGAAGGATTAGACTTATTTAACATGGCTAAGAACCAATTGGTTACTTAGCAACGGGACCTACAGCTTATTGTGGAATCCGAACTACATTACAGCGAGAAATAAATTTCTATCACCAGAAATAAATTCCTCTAACTCTTCATTAGCTGGCCGGAGTGTTGAGCTCAGGCCTAGCGAGTGCAAGGCCACAAATCTACCAACTCGCCCAAGGAAGAGCTAATGGGGCTAACAAGTGGCACACTCATGGTATAGGGAATCTCACCAGCTTTAATCAAAGGCCCCTGCAAAAGCACTCATGGAAACACATATGATTATCATTTCCTAAACACAACCGAGATGTGGCTCAACAGAAATCACAACTGGGGAAAAGCCAAAGGAATCACACAAAAAATGCCAGTGCAATGTGTATCACTAGCTTGATACGCAACTATGGCTGGGAAAACAATGGTGCAGGTACGCTGAGAGAGGTCCAGGCCTACCTGCATTATTGTTTTGTTTTATCTGTCAATACACAGCTGATGTCCTCAATGTGTACTGGGTAATCCCATTTATGAAAAAGAGGTTTGTATCCTTACAGGAACAACTATGCTTTCCTCCCCTCAGGTAAGTAAATACAAAATTTCTGGGTGGAACAGGCTAGCAATTTATTGGCACTTGATAAACATGGCATAATATCTGTAACATTTTAAAAAATTCTAGGCTCAATATAATATTTTAATATTAACAAACTGATATTTACCTCTGCTTACAACATTTTACATATTTATTTATAAAACCTGATACACATACATACAGCCTTTACTGTACATGAAAAGGATAGAAGGAAGTGTCCCTAATACTATGCCAAACATGAACTTTACCTTATAAATAGGATGGAGATCTACAAATGCTTAATATTAAAGATCCAATTAAAAAATCTGGAATGCCCAAACAGCCATTTAAGTTAACTAGACTTTGTAAGGTGCTAAAATGGTGTTTTCATAATAAAATTAAGTTTCTTATATACTTATCAAGTAATTACATAGCTATACTATTCCACTCGTGTGGCAGTTAAAAATTTTAAGTTCGCGGTAGCAATTCATTTATTTATAATGTAGGTAACTACCCCGCCCTCTATTGGGGAACAATAGGTACAGCGATCGTCACTACTTTTGTGCTTTATGTCCATCAGAGGGGAGGAGGAGGGCTCTGATCTTGTAATTACTAGGTAAGCATATATGAAACTTAATTTTATTATGAAAATACCAATTTCATATATGTAACTTACCAAGTAATTACATAGCTAACTCCCACATTGATAGGTGGTGGGATAAATGGACATATTCTGTTCCAAAAACAAAAGGATATGAGGATGAATTTGCAACATAAAAATCTGTTAGCATTGATAAAATGCTTGTTGTAACCTTACCTGGTAAGAGAGCTGCAGTAGTTGATTACTGCCTTGGTCTGTTCTCATCTTGACCTGTAGCAACTTAGAGGAATGGCAGTGATAAGTCCCTACTTTTTGAGAGGGGGGCCCTTAGAGCAAAGGAGCCTTTCGAACACCCATAAAGCAATACAGACAAAACTGCCCTTACCCTGGGAGCAGTACCAAAATACAATAGACCAATAAAAATAGTTACCCATACCAACAACAAAATAGATTAAATACCACCATACCACTACCACAGATTCGTGGGCACTCTGGGTACAAGTAGCCCCAAGCTCCCCCCCAAAAAATTTGACACCCAAAAATTCAAGGTGAAAAAGTTACAGATAGGAAGGGTTGATTCTTATGCTTCCTCCCACAATACTAAGCCAGCCACAGATAGCATACCAAAGGTACTGCAATATTCGTACGTCGTTTCAATTTCTGTAAGATAGTGTGAGGTAAAAACTGAATTGCATTTCCAGTATGTCAACTGGGGGATAGTTGAAAGCGACATACTATGCCTAAAGGCATACAAAGTGGTGACAGCTCTAATATCATGTGCTCTCACCTGAAAGGAAAATAGGACATCTTTTTCTATTTGAGAGTGCACCTCGATGATCAGACTTCTAAGAAAAAATTACACAGCATTCTTAGACAACAGTTTCGAGGGTTCTTGACGGTACACCAGAGAGTTACTGGCAGGGTCTCTGATTCACTCTGTCCTGTCTAAGTAATCTCAGTGCCTTCACTGGGAAACGGACCCTTTCCTCCTCCTCTGGTCCTAGAATGTCCATGAGGTTTTTAATAGAAACCAAGCGTGGCCAAGGATTGGACGGGGACTCATTCTTAGCCAGAAAGCCCAGACAGCATCTCCCTTCGAGAAACCGATGCACTTGTATATAGCCTGCAACTCGCTTACTCTCTTGGCAGTGGCCAAGGCTACAAGAAAAAGTCTTCTTAATTAAATTCTTGAATGAAATGGCACGGAGAGGCTTGAAAGCAGGACCCGTTAACCATTTAAGTGCAACATCCAGGTTCCACTACACAGAGTTGTCCTTCACCTGTTTAGAAGTCTCAAAAGACTTAATCAGATCTGTCAAGTCTTTACTGGAGGCCAAGTCTACTCTATGCTTGAAGACTGATCCCAGCATAGCTCTATAGCCCTTAATACAGTAATACCCTGAACTTGCGTGATTCGAGTTGCGCGAATTCACAGACACCCGAACTTTTCACTGGAACCTAACTAATTGTCATACAAGAGTTTTTCACAGGCACACGAACATTTGCGAATACTGAGAAACCCCGCAAAAGTGTTTATGTTTAATTTTTTAAGTAATTTATAAGTTTTCAAGCTTTTATGTGTAAATTAAATAACATTAAATAAAAATAATTTCTCTCTCTCTTACTGAGATGAGAGAATTTTTATGGTACATGTATATGTTCATTGTTTTGTATGATAAATAAATTTTTTACCTAATATTACGTACTAATTTTCAAGTATTAATAAGATTAACCCCCACAGTCCTGGTATCTTTCCTGAAAGATTTAAATTAACTTTGTGGCGGAGTCCGGGTATCTTTCCTGAAAAATTTCAATCGCCGCCAAATGTTTTGAATGGAATTGGCGCAATTTTTTCTGCTCGACACCTCTAGAGTATTTTGACAAATTGGCAACCCATAGATCACCATACACCACCTCTGAGAGCTGAATGAGAGCGATCAGTAGTCTCCAAGCATCGCATGGTCTTGGTCTTAGTCTTGGCCTTGGTGGCGTCTCGGATGATAGTGATACTTTTGTCAGTGATCCTTCTACTAGTAAGAAAAAAATTAGTAGTAAAAAGAGGCCTCTAACGACCAAAGAAATCAATGAAACTTTGAAATTGTTGGAAGAATTCCACGATAGTGATAGCTATGGGAGCGAGTCTGATTACGAGAGCAGCGTTCTCGAAGGCTTGGGATGGGCTGATGAAAGTGGTGATGAGGAACTGAATGATCCTAGATATCGTCAGCAAGAAACTGATAGTAGTAGTGATGATAGTGATGCTTATCAAGCCGAAATAATTGATGCTGAAGAAGACATTCTCCGAGGCAGAGGGTTCGTTCGCCGACGCCGCAGGCAACGGGGGACGGTGGGATCCTCTTCCTCTCGCAGTTCATCGGGGGGAAGGGGAGGCGGCAGTGGTGTTTGAACACATGGGTCGGCTGCGGCTACAGAAAATGACGGTTGGACTGATGGGCGTAATTTCGTTCCTCATGATTATGTTTTTGGTGGTTCAGCAGGAGTGACGCTAGATTTTGACCTCAACTCTAATATGAGTGAAGAATCTGATTATTTTCGGAAATTCATCGACGATGATATAGTGCAAGTCATGGTCGATGAAACCAATCGGTATCACTCGCTCCTCACACGTGACAGGCCTCCTGGTACATCGAAGATGAAGAAATGGGTGGATGTTTGTCTCCAAGAAATGATAGTGTTCCTGGCTCTCACGTTACTAATGCCTCATACATGAAGCATCGTTATGAGGGATTACTGGGCAACAGATGCATACATATATACGCCGATATATGGAAAATTCATGCCACGTGACAGATATCAGGATATGTATCAGTTCTTGCATTTCTGAACAATGAGATGAGGGATAGAAATAGTAATGATAGACTGTGGAAAATAAGAGATGTCTTGAAATGGTAAGGGAAAGATTAAAAAATATTTTTATCCCTTCCAAAACTTGTTGTGGATGAAAGTTTAGTGTTATTCAAGGGTAGACTGATATTCAAGCAATACATAAGAACAAAAAGACATTGTTTTGGGATAAAAATATATGTTATTTGTGACTGTAAAACGGGATATGTTCTTGACATTGTCATTTATACAGGGACAGACGTAGACATCCCAGCTAATGATCCCTTGGGGCATTCAGGGGCCGTTGTGAAGATGCTAATGGATCCCTATTGGAATGCAGGCCATATCCTGTATACTGATAACTACTACACCAGCCCGGGGCTAAGTACTTATCTCCACGACAACAACACCGGGTTGGTTGGGACGGTCAGAGACAATAGAAAAGGAATGCCCAAATTCCCAAAGGGTATCAAACGAGGTGAGGCTGTTTTCAGAAAGAAAGCTCATCATCTCCTTGTGAAATGGAAGGACGAAAAGGAATTCAATCTGTTGTCGGGGATTCACACTGGGCAAATGATATCCACTGGGAAACAGGACTACAGAACACGTGAAACCATTTACAAACCAGATGTGATTGTGGACTACGTGAAAAACATGCGTCTTGTAAACAAATCTGATATGCAAATTGGATACATGGCATGCACTCGGAGAACAATGAAGTGGTACAAGAAAGCCCTATTCCACATCATAGACGTTTGTATGCTGAATGCGTATAACCTGTACAAATTCCATACAAAAGTCAATTTCTCTGCGCTACTTTTCACTCAACATGTGTAAACAGCTCTTATTGAAATATGGCCAATTCCAGAGAACAGCCAAGGGAAAATTTGTCGAGCAACCAGAAACGTCGTCTGGCACCCAGACAATGGTGCCAGACCCACTTCTTGGACCGCCTTCCCGAAACCCGAAATGGAAAACTGAGCCAGAGGACCTGCCACGTATGTGCTAACACAAAGAACATTGAGGAAAGACGGAGGAAGTTGGTCACAACCTGGTGCCCAATACAAGTAAAATACATGTTATCATAACTTTTTATTTCAAGTAAACTTTGTTTTACATTTACCGATATATTTCACTTTCAGGTCATTTTACGGTAAAATGGGTATTGTTCATTTTCATTTTTTATAACTTTTACTTTACATTTATGAGTTTATGAACATATTTCAGGGTAAATAAAATATATTTTTATCGAAAGAGAGAGAGAGAGAGAGGTAATTATAACTTTTTTTTTATATCGGGTAAACTTTGTTTTTTATTTACCTGGTAATTCACTTTTTCTTTTACGGGTATATTATTCACTTGACAGTCTCTTTTGTTTTACATTTACCGATATATTTCACTTTCAGGTCATTTTATGGTAAAATGGGTATTGTTCATTTTCATTTTTTATAACTTTTACTTTACATTTATGAGTTTATGAACATATTTCAGGGTAAATAAAATATATTTTTTATGGAAAGAGAGAGAGAAGAGAGAGAGAGAGAGAGAGAGAGAGAGAGATTAATTATTTTTTTTTATATCGGTAAATTTTTGTTTTTATTTACCTGGTAATTCACTTTTTTTTTACGGGTATATTATTCATGACAGTCTTTTTAGAGAGAGAGAGAGAGAGAGAGAGAGAGAGAGAGAAGTTTAAGTATATCTTAGTTTTACCAGACCACTGAGCTGATTAACAGCTCTCCTAGGGCTGGCCCGAAGGATTAGACTTATTTTACGTGGCTAAGAACCAATTGGTTACTTAGCAACGGGACCTACAGCTTATTGTGGAATCCGAACCACATTATAGCGAGGAATGAATTTCTATCACCAGAAATAAATTCCTCTAGCTCTTCATCAGCCGGAATTTTGGAATTGAACGGGCCCATCGAGCGACAGTCGAAAGCTCAACCGAGTCGGCCAACAAAGGGCTGAGAGAGAGAGAGAGAGAGAGAGAGAGAGAGAGAGAGACTTTTCATTGAGAGAGAGAAATGTGTTGGCATACATTGACGATATATATTTCAATTTCATGGCATTTTACGGGTAAACTTGTTGGGTATTGTTCACTTTCAATAACTTTTACCTTACATTACGGGTTTTCATATTACATTACGGGTCTTTCATAAATACTAATATTTTTCATACGATAAGGGCAGAAATATAAGGCTTTCGATAACTTTTTTCCAGTATTACTTTTATATACTTTTTTTACATTTATGGGTATGTTTCATTTTCATTGCATTTTACGGGTAATAACTTACATGTAAATAACTTTTATTGTATTATATTTGTTGTATACAAGTGCAAACTTTTAGAATTCATTATTTTGCGTGGTATTGTTTGTTAGCGTGTCGGCGAAAAGGCCCGCGCCCGGGCCAATTCTTTTCAGTCAGCTGTCTCCCCGCTCATCCTACTTATAGCACTTTATAATCAACTCGCTCTGGTAAGTACAAAAATTATTTTTAGATTTTTTTTTTGTTCCATGTTCATGTGCATTCTATTACCTTTCCATAGATATGTATTTTTCTCCAATTTGCAATGGTCAATTTTAGCCCGGTCTCAGGGGTTACATAAGCGTATTTTAGCCCGGATTGTGAGGGTTAAATAATAACAATATAATAATACTCATAATAAAACTGTAATTACAAAATTTGTATGTGATATGTATTTTAAACAAACAAATATCTTTCCCTCATCTTTTGTAACTCATTAACCCTTAAACGCCAAGCCTCTATTTACGAAATTGTCTGCCGTATGCCAGCGGTGTTCGGGAGTTAGCGCCGAAGCAGAAAAAAGTTTTTTTTTTTTTTAAATCACAGCACACTTAGCTTTTAAGATTAAGAGTTAATTTTTGGCTCCTTTTTTTGACATTGCCTGAAGTTTAGTATGCAACCAACAGAAATGAAAAAAAAATATCATTATCATATATAAATATTGAAATATATGACAGCAAGAAAAAAAATTTCATATATAATTGTATACAAATTGCGCTGTGAGCAAAACGGTTAAAGTAATGAATTTTTTTTCGTCGTATTGTACACTAAATTGCAATGATTTTGGTATATAACAAATTGTAAAATGATCAAAGCAACACAGAGAAAATATTATCACAAAATGATGCATGAATTCTTAACGCTCAGACATAAAAAAAGTTTTTTTCAAAAATTCACCATAAATCGAAATATTGTGCTAGAGACTTCCCGTTTGTTGCAAAATGAAGGTATTTGATTGAATATTACTAGACTGTAAGTGTTTTAGCTTACAATTGCAGTTTTCGACCATTTCGGTCTAGTTAAAGTTGACCGATGGTTGAATTTTTTCTATTTATCGTGATTTATATGAAAATATTTCAAAACTGATAAAAGCTACAACCATGAGTTATTTTTTGTTGTATTCTACAAGAAATTGCACACATTTCCATATATAAAACTTTATGTAACGACTAATATAAAACAGTGCCAACATTACGACAAAGTGACAAAAGAATTTCTGAGATGTTCGGCCGAGTTACCACGAGCGATGTAAGGAAAAAGTTTTTTTCAAAAATTCACTATAAATCGAAATATTGTGCTAGAGACTTCCAATTTGTTGCAAAATGAAGGTAAGTGATTGAATATTACTCGAATGTAAGAGTTTTAGCTTACAATTGCGTTTTTCGACCATTTCGGTCAAGTCAAAGTTGACCGAAGGTTGAAATTTTGGCACTTATCGCGATTTATATGAAAATATTTCAAAACTGATTGAAGCTACAACCATAAAACTGATTGAAGCTACAACCATGTGTTATTTTTTGTTGTATTCTACATGAAATTGCACACATTTTCATATATAAAACTTTATGTAACGACTAATATAAAACGTGCAAACATTACGACAAAGTGACGAAAGAATTTCTGAGATGTTCGCCCGAGTTAACTTGGACGAAGGGAAAAAGTTTTTCAAAAATTCACCATAAATCGAAATATTGTGCTAGAGACTTCCACTTTGTTGCAAAATGAAGGTAAATGATTGGATATTACTAGAATGTAAGAGTTTTAGCTTACAATTGCGTTTTTCGACCATTTCGGTCGAGTCAAAGTTGACCAAAGGTTGAAATTTTGGCACTTATCGTGATTTATATGCAAATATTTCCAAACTGATAAAAGCTACAACCATGGGTTGTTTTTTGTTGTATTTTACATGAAATTGCACACATTTTCATATATAAAACTTTATGTAACAGCTAATATAAAATGATGCAAAAATTACGACAAAATGACGAAAAGAATTTCTGAAATTTTCGCAGAGTTGCAATGGACGTAAGGAAAATTTTTTCAAAAATTCACCATAAATCGAAATATTGTGCTAGAGACTTCCAATTTGTTGCAAAATGAAGGTAAATGATTGAATATTGCTAGAATGTAAGACTTTTAGCTTACAATTGCGTTTTTCGACCATTTTGGTCGAGTCAAAGTTGACTGAAGGTTGAAATTTTTTGTAGTCGACGTGCGGTACGTCCGCTCGTCACCCGACAGACAATTTTAGTCGACTTACGATACGTCCAGTCAGCGTTTAAGGGTTAAGAGAAGCTCGAAGGCAAAGCTGTCAGATATGTCAATTTAACATGACAAGAAGGGAGAGTGTTGCTGATTAGGATATTCTCTCTCTCTCTCTCTCTCTCTCTCTCTCTCTCTCTCTCTCTCTCTCTCTCTCTCTCTCTCTCTCTGTGATAACTCATAAAAAATTTCACTCTCTTAAGTAAGGACAACTCTCTCTCTCTTGTTCGCAGTTAGCGCAACCTACGTATTACTGTTTCTTTTTACATCTTTACCTGTACAGCAGATAATTTTAAATTGATCTAATTTTAATTTTACCTGTATTGTCTACGAACTGTACATGCACCGTTCTAAAACATAAAGACATAGAGCATTTCAGAACAAAGAGAAAGAGACAGAATAAAGAAGCTATTAAAATCGAGGTTGAGAAGACTTCTAAAAATTGATCAGTGGAATGGGGAGAGAGAGAGAGAGAGAGAGAGAGAAATACTGTAGTGCAGTAAACCCCCCGGATTTGCATTCTCACGATTCGCGGACTCACGTATTCACGGATTTCTCTTTGGAACGTATCTACCAATTATTTGCGGAAAATTCGCTAATTCGCAGTATTTTTTCACTGAGAAATATTCACTAAATACTGTGTTTTCATCTCATTTTCATGACTAAATGCACTTTTTGTGATAAAACGACTAAAATACTCAGGTAATGCTCGAGTTACGATAATTCGATTTTGCAATGGGGTATGCAATTAATACCGATACCACAATATTATTTGTAAAATATTTTTAAATTTCGCGCAGGTGCAGGCAGCAGCGTTATAAGGCACTGAGAGAGACCAAATTACAATAGACAACTTTTCCTCCATCTCTTTACCCCATCTTCTAGTTAAAAAAGTAGAAGAGAATAAAATTATTGTTAGTAACGTTATATACTCTTGCGTAAATGCGTACAGCCATAAACAACTGACCAAGAAACTGTTGTTTTGCTTATAACAGAATCGGATAACAAAAGCCTTTTACCTGGTATTTCAACCATCGTATGGTAATAAACAATTACCGTACATTATGGCACAATTGACGTTAAGCAGAATAAGACTGATATATTTTTACATTATACCATTATTTGGTATGGATAAAAGATCGGCAATGAAATATACTGCTAAATTTAAGCTGCAAGTTGTAGCTGAAGCTGAGAAAACAATGTTCAGGCTGCTGATGACTATACTTTAAATTATCGTGCATCGGCAACATGGATTAAACTCGATCGTAATTAAAATGGGAGAGAAAGTACTTTAATCAAAACTACTGGGCAGGAAAGAACACATTGCTGTTATTTTTACATTGATAAACAATAAATACATAAAGCTTGTATTATGATGAAACCAAGTGAAAATCGCGAACGGAATCTTGAATTTTTTTCACACAAAACAAACGCCCCCAAACGGCCATCTTCATCTACTAACGAAAATAATCGATGAATTAATTTTACAACGAGCTGTATTTTAGCTATATTTCAACTGAAAAATACTTCGTATGACGAAAAATAACCTTGCCCCTTATAAATAAAGTATCTAGAGACACATTTACACTAACTAGAAGCAAGAAAAGCGTTTGAACCTGAGTTAAATAAGGTGAAATAAACGCCACGTAAACATTTCCAAGCCAAAGCATTGATCGCAATTTATAATACAAAACCAATAAAAGAATATACTGTATACAAGCCATTTTAAAAGCATTGATGTTGACGTTTGTATAATTTATAATACAAAACCAATAAAAATTTATATACAAAACCAATAAAAGAATATACTGTATACAATATTATTGGATAAAGTGAATTAAGGCATAACATTTTAAAAGATCCATGGAAAGGGTGCATATTCGTTATGTTGACGTTTGTATAATATGGTATGTGAATATACAGGAGAGTATAATGTAGGGTACACTACCGTGTATGTAAACAATATACCATAGTATAGGCTAAGGTAATTCTTGCTTGTTATTCAATTTCTCTTTGTATTGAATTATCATAAGTCACTTTGCATGAACCTCCAGAATTAGCTGATATTAATAATTACTATAGTGTGTATGTAAAGCATATATTTTATAGTGCTAGCTTTGTTATTCAATTTCTCTTTGTATTGAATTATCATAAGTCACTTTGCATGAACCTCCAGAATTAGCTGATATTAATTACTATACCGTGTATGTAAAGAGTATATTTTATAGTGTAGGCTAGGCTACCATATATGTATACAGTACACGGTACCAAGTACCCTAGTGTATGCTAGGCTATGTTTCAGATACGTTTTGGTATTTCTTACATTTTTTCCAACAAATGACGGTTTTAGCTTGTTTTGTGAACTATCAAAATATGCAGTTCTAAGTGTTTTTAGAAGGGTTCTAAGTATTCACGGGTTTTAGCTATTTGTGGGGGGGGGGTTTGCATCCCCCGCGAGTATGGGGGGTTTACTGTATACGTAATCTTCACACCTCATATTTTTACATTAACCATTTATTTTTTTTTATGGGTAATGTATTAAGCTAACTTCTAAATGAAATTACAATAACTTTAATTTCATTTAAAAGTTAGTTTAATACTTTGGGAGCATGATTAGGATCATATTTAGTATTTGTTTAAACTCTAAAAATAGGCATTTATTAGCATTTTTAGAGACCATGCCAGACTTACATGGAAATTCACCTTGCGTGAGGGGGTCCAGAACCTAACCTCGCGTAGTCAATGGAGAGAGTCCTTTGAAGGTCCTGAAAAAGAGAAGAAAGTCCACTATTTGGCTTACAGTGGCTTTAGCAGACGAGATGTTATTGCTGCTGCACCACCTGCAGAAGATAGCCCACTTTGCCTGGTAGACTTGGCTGGTAGAATTACATCTGCATCTAGAAACAGTTTCTGCAGCTTGCTTTGAAAAGCCCTTTGCTCTGACAAGTCTCCAGATAGTCTAAAGCCTGTCAGAGCTAGAGTGGATAGTCCCTGATGGAACTTCCAAAGATGAGGCTGTTTGAGAGGATGTGGACTTTGAGGCAGTAACCTTGGGAAATCCACAAGAAGCTTGAGAAGGTCTGGGAACCATTCTTTAAGGGGCCAAAAGGGCACTATCAGGGTCATCAATACATTTCTGTGACTCTTCACCATGTTGAATGGAGGAAAGGCATAGAAGTCCAGGCTCAACCAGTCTATCAGAATGGCATCCATTGCCCATGCCTGACTATCCGGGACTGGCGAACAAAACAGAGGAAGATGGTAATTCTTCAATGTGGTGAACAGGTCCACTGTTGGCCTGCCCCACAATTTCCAGAGGCTGTCGCAGACACTCGAGTGCAGGGTCCACTCTGTCAGAAGGACCTGACCTCGTTGACTTAACCCGTCTGCCAAGACATTCATCTTTCCCTGGATGAATCTGGGATGAGTCTGACCTGATTCTAGTCTGCCCAAATTAGCAGCTCCTTCGCTCTCTGACAAAGGGAGAATATAACAATTTTTAAAGTAAATTGTATTTTTCCTAACTATACAAACCCGAGGTCCTTTACATTAGGAGATACTTTCAGGCGTAGGCTGGAAACGGCCGTTAAACTCTTGAACAAGGTGGTTAGACAGTAACTACCTCCAGGTAGGCGAGGATACCCGCCTGCCCGGATGTAAACATTCCAGTTTGCCTTTGGCCCAGGTACAGATTGAGGGGTGGCATGAGGTGGGCATAATTGTAAAGGACCTCAGGTTTGTATAGTTAGAAAAATACAATTTACTTTAAAAATTGTTATTTGTTCCGACACAATATACAAACCCTCGGTCCTTTACATTAGGAGACTTACTGATTGGAGGGAGGAATCTGAGAAAGTCTCTCTGAACTGACTGGAGTTCACCACCTTGTCTTCCCTTCCTGGTCGTGAGAGCGAGGAAGGAAAAACTGTCTCTGACAAAAGATCGGGTTGTAAGAAAACGCAGGATCAGTTGTCAGACTTCTGGGGTCCCTTTGCATGAAAGAGGAAACGTTAGTTCATGCAAAGTAGGCTGGGAAGAATTTGACGTCGGATGACAATAAGGCAAATACAAGCATTGGGTTGTCTCATAGTCATGGTTTCCTTCCTCCCCTTGCAAGAGGAAGGAGTGGGGTTGCTTCTATTAACCTGAACGGAAATAGAACGGGAGCTCCTGTTATGTGCTTATCTGCCTCGATCGCCCGGTCCAGCTTGTAACGGCATGTCCGCTCCCTGCCCGTGGGAAAAGAGCCAGGATGGGGAGAAAGAAGAGAGGCCAGTCACTCAACCTCCATTCTCCCCATCACAGCCGTACAACATAGGCGAGATGCAATCCTGTCCCATTAGGGGAGCTGGATAAGCTACACAACTTGTTGAGCAGCCACCACAGGACCCAAGGAAAAAGTGTCCAAGGACTTGTGTGCAACATCCCGGAGGTAGAAGGAGGTGAAGGTAGTCTGTTGGGACCACACACCCGCCTTCAGCTCCTGTGGTACCGACATATTCTTCTGGAATGCGAGGGATGGACCAAGCCATCGACTTTGTGAGCTCGGGTGAAAGGTACGGTATCGTCGTCATCAGCTGCCAAGTACCTCCTTGATCGCTTCATTTAAGTCAGGAGGAAGATGTGTCCTTAGACACTTCTTCCTTGGGAGAGACAGTACTGGCGAAAACATTGACGACATCCAGGTTAGGAATGTCAAACCTTCGGAAAGTACCACAGCTCCCAATAGGACAGAGTAACGAATGATCTGGATCATCGATACAAAGTCCAAGGAGGAGGGGAACAAGAAGGACTCGAACCCGACAGTCGATGCCAATGGATTTGGAGTCCACCTACGACATCCGAGAAGGATGATCCCCACCCTGTTCTTCCATCTTCTACTCCAAGGCCAGGGTAAGATGAGAGATGGACCTAAGAGGGCATATCTCTATCCGACGACTCTAGAGGGCGAGTGCAGAGCATGGACAGGAACCCTAAACGAGAGCCGCATGCCACCCAGGAAATATTCCCTGGGACAGCATGACTGAAGAAGCTTCTCGTTCGTAGCTAACTCTCGACTAAGGAGACGAAGGCTACTTCAGATAGAAGACTAGGTCGCAAGGGCCTACATTCTTCAAAACTGAAAGGAGAGAAGCAGCCCTCGGCGGAGAAGACGAGGAAGTCCAGACTTGACGAGCGACTCTGACCGGGAAGAAGTTCCGACAACGACACCACCAGCGAAGACGGATCCAGTCCCTGGGACAGTGTTGCAGAGGACTTCAAGGGATATCCAGCTATATCCGTTGCCGCTCAGCGAGAAAGCCTGTGCTTGCAAGGAAAGCTGGAAAGTCTCCCAGTCCTGAACACACAGGGATGTACTGCCTCAAGAACTGCTTCTTGTGTAGCTGCACAGGAGGATGGGTCAAGCGGAATTCTTCTCGATGCCTCGGCAATCAGGTCGGAAGAAGGGGAAGTCTTTAAGTATTTGTCTGTAACTCGGGGTGAGCAATGTTTGTGAACCCCTAGCGAAACGGACAAATACGGAGGGAAAAAACGTTGATATCGAGTTTTCACCAAAAAGACAGCATGCCTCAACAGAGCGGCCCCTGGTCTGGTATGAGGAGCGAGAAAACACTACTGACTTGTGTGCAGGAGGCAACAGAAGGACGGTAGGGATTTCTCAGTCCAGCAGTCTCTGTATGAGTCTTCGTGAAGAAAGAGTGAGCAGCATGTTCTGTCCCGATCACTCAAACCCGAGGCCAGGCTTGCCTACCAATACATCCCCACCAGGGATGCATCTGGTTAATTGAGCTGTCGAGTGTGCAATAGAACAACACTCGAGTACCTTCAAATGTCGAGATAAAACAGGGGAAAAACGATTGCCTCCTGTTTGTCGACAAAAGTCACTTCTGTGGTTTTATTGTTCAATGAAACCAGTGAGTGCCATAAAACCCATCCTGGATTCTCGGACGGCCAAAAGGCTGCCCTGAGCCCAGGATGGTGACGGAAGGTACTAATCATCTCGGTCGCACAAATTCAAGACAAGGTCTTTACCAGTGTGCGCCTATTCTCAACCTGTGAATCTGTGAGTAGACACAAGATTTGAGGGAAAATGAAGGCATATTCGAAGGTTCCTATAATCAAGCATTAGCCTAACTCTTTCCTCATACCTTGAAGAGGAAAGAACGGGGAAAAGGAAGCAGACTTCCATTTTCCACCATGGGGAAGCTTCTGCAAGATGACAGGAACCGAGACAATTAGCTCTAGCCGGCTGGCATTTCCCGAATCGGGAGCACGGGAGAGGTGGTGGGATGAGAGATCGATGGAAAGAATTGCCGAGACCTAAGGGAAATAGATACTTCTCCTGAAGGAATCCATTCCCAGGTCTCGGCAATGTTGCTGCCAGCTCCAGAGACTCGATAAGCATCATTTTGTCCAGGCATCAGCAGTTGCAATCTTCTTCTGAAGCCTAGGACTTCTTAGCTAAGGAGTTGAGGTGGGCTGGCTTGAACCCAAGGTCAAGTTGAAATGACTAAGACCCAAAATTCTTGGCCATTGCCCAAAGGACAAGGCAGTGCCCTGGTGGGAACCTTGATTACCAGGGTATCTGGCAAATCTCTGAAAGAGAAAGGCAGAACCAAGTAAAGGTTCGTTCCCAAGGGTCGAGCCAACTCGGGACTTCAAAACTGGAGATAAAATTGGGACAAAGTCCTTCTTCTTAGCACCAGAATTGCCCAAAAAACTGTGGTCAGCAAGACCCTCCGAGGCAAGAAGAATTCATATTCTGCCGAGGCAGGGGTGGAAGTTTGGTGTTTCGACCTGAATTAACTCCATCGAAGAAAAGAATCCATCAGGTCGAGAACGCTTCTCGGAAGACAGGACCGCGGTGGTCCCTGACATTCTCGGCCCCTCAGAAACTGCAAGGGTTGCAAGTGATGAAGGTTATTCATTGGGGAGCAGCGGTCCTGTCGGGTATCCTCGCGCCGGACGAATCAGCGCGAAGTTCCCGAGAACACAGGGGCGTCGAACTTGAAGAGGAAGACCCTCGCTGTTCCGATCGTGAAACCCTGTACTTCTCCCTTGGAGGGAGACCTTGACAGATCCCATGAAACCCTTCTCAGCTACCTGGTTATAATACGAGAGAATCGGGGACCAATACCCAAAGCACGCCAGGCAGCCGAACTCCGAAAGAAAATTTCGTCGGAGCTCTCTCCGTCCGTCTCGCTCCTCTCGGAACAACCAAAAGGAGAAGAGAACAGGTGAGGAGAAAAGAGTAGCCCTACCTTTCCTGCCAGAATGATAAGCAGGAGAGGCGGACTGTGTGAGCAATAATCAACCGAAGGAGATTACTGCCACACGGGAAAGAAGAGCACCTATGCCGTGGCAAAGTGCTTTCCTGGGAAGAGCAAAAGTTCACTCGAGCATAGACGAACCCAATCGGAAAAAGCCGAGTAGGGCCGGGCGAGCGAGTCGAGCCGATCACGAGAACGCCGATCCAGCTGGTCGGTATGCGGCAGACTGGGAGGCAGGCGAGAAGGGGCGAGCGAAACAAGCCAAGCCAGTCTGGCAAGCCAAGTCAGAGTCGAGCCGAGCCAGTCTGGCAAGGCAAGTCGAGTCGAGCGAGCCAGTCTGGCAAGCCAAGTCGAGCCGAGCCAGAGCCAGACTCATAACTGGGCAGGCCAGACTCGTCTGCTGTGAACAATTGCTAGTTTCCCGAACTCTAAACTCCTTCGAGGCCGAGGCCCTCGAGAAGAAGGTTCATAGGGGAATTCTGTGTCTGCTATCTTGCATGCTCGAACCTAAAGTTCGAGACACAAGAACGAAGTCCCCGAGCAATCGAAGCAGCTGGCGGGCAGAATCGAGACACCTGGCGTCGCGGGTACACCGACACCTGGGTGTCGGCGACCAGACACCTGGGTGTCTCGGCAACCAGACACCTGGGTGTCCCGGCAACCAGACACATGGGCGCCCCGGCAACCAGACACCTGGGTGTCTACCTGGGCATCCGGCAACCAGACACCTGGGTGTCTACCTGGGCGTGCCCCGGCAACCAGACACCTGGGTGTCTCGGCAACCAGACACTTGGGTGTCTCGGCACTTTCTCTCGTCCCTATGCCTCTCGTAAGGAGAGCTGCATGATTCAGAGAATTTCGAGCTACCCACGAGACTTCGAAAAATCGGGAGTGGCTGCTTTGCTACCTAATAGATTAAAAGAGCCAAGCACAGAACCAGTCTTAGATGCAGACTTCCAAGACTGGCAACGAGGAATGGCCTCGAGAGGCCGTGCTGTCGCTGACCCCAAAACGCAAGATCCCACAGGAAAATGCGAATCGGCCAACTTGTCTTCGGAAGAGAGTCAGTCCCTTAGAAGTCCCGCAGGACTCCCAAAGTGAATCTCTTCCTTGCTTCTTCTGGTGTTGAACCGAGAGGATCGAGACACCAGGCTGGGAACCCGATCGAGCACTGGCAAACACTCGGGAGCGCTTGCGGTGCTGGCAGGAAGAGGAACCGAGACACCTGGGTGCCTCGGCCCTTTCTCTCGCACTGCTCCCGAACTGGGCCCAGGAAAATCTCTCCAGACCAGATCGGGATACTCGATATTCCATAGAATCTCGAGCACTGAAGCGGCTCGCGAACGAGCGCCAAGCAGCCCCATCTTAGAGGCGGAACCTCTAAGACTCGGGAACGGGAATGCAAACTGAGGTCTGCGCGCCCGCGGCTTCCGAAACACAAAACCCACGGCTATGCGAATCGGTTCCCTAACCCGAAGGTCGGGAAGAGCCAACGAGAGACCCACTGCCTCCTCGGAAGGAGGCAGTCCCTAGATGTCCAAGGGCATCAAGGGGAAGAAGCAGCATCCTTCCTTCGGCCGATGGAGGTCTGTCCGATTCTCGGGACCTCCAGGACCTCGGGAGAGGAAGGGAAGACGCAGCAGAAGACGAAATCGAAGATAAGATGAAGAAGACGGCGGCTACTTCCACAGGACAGCTTCCTTCATCTCCACTCCCACATCTTCTACAGGATGGTCGACACGAAACATCGTAACCTCCAGGGTAGTCCGGCAGGAACACAACGGACGCAGCCAGGACACCACCACCAGGAGAAGCATGATCAGGACAGCCGATGCAGGAGCTACGGCAGCAGTTCGGAGGGCAGGAGCTACTGCAACGGCCAGGAACATCACCTCAACAGGACCACTTCCTAAATCTTCACGCCGACATCTTCTACAGGATGGCGGACATCGTAACCTCTGGGGCAGCTGGCAGGAACGCACGGAAGCGGACCCGGGCACGACCGCCAGAAGCAGCAGGAATGATCAGGACAGCCGATGCAGGAGCTACGGCAAAGGTTCGAGAGCAGGAGCTATGCAACGGCCAGGAACGTCACTTCCACAAGGCGACTTCCTTCCCTTCACGCCCACGTCTTCTACAGGATGGCAGCAGGCAGGAACACAACAGAAGTGGCTCCGGGCACGACCACTAGGAGAAGAAGCGGGCACGATCAGGACATTCGATGCAGGAGCTACGTTAGCTGTTCGGAAGGCAGGAGCTAATGCAACAGACAGAGTGTCATTGAAAGTCACCAGCATCGACAGGAGCAATCAGGGCGGCTGCGGCAGGAGACCAGGAGAGCAGCCCCGAGACTGTCGTAGAGTTGACACGAGCAAAACACAGGGAACAGCAGGAGCAGATAGACCACAGATATGCAGGAAGCATTGCAACAGCATACATGAAAACCAGCAATGACAGCGATCGAACTACATCGGCGGGAACAGAGTCAGAGCGATCCCGACGTGGTAATATGTCATCTAATCAGGTATTGTGGTTGATCCCGAAGCAACACTGAATGAAAGTCGGGACTGCTTCATGCAAGATATTCTTGATATATGATATCCAGCCAACTACTGCTGTCTCTGCAATGCTCACTGTCAACCTGAAAGAAAAAAACAAATATGATTAGTAGAGGAGGCTCCTCCGCTACAGGGGAACAGCCCTACGCAGCATTAGAGGTACTCTAGACGAGGTTGCTCGCTCCTCCCCCTCCCCGTGTCTTCACCCGACGAGCGAGCGAAGAGGGTGAAGGAGAGAGAAGGAAGAACCTACGGGAAGAGAAAAAAAGGACAGAGGGGAGGCCACCAAGGGCGCCGTGGAAGCGGAACTTATCGACGACGCCCGTAACCTCCCACTCAGCCCGCAAATCTCTAAGCGCAGGCGGCGAGAAACACTCAGCATACGAAGGAAGAAATTAGTGATGCCCCTTACACACGGAGGCAGAAGCCCAAGAAGGGACTAATCTTACGTCCCGATGGATGTAGGGGAAGTGAAGAAAAAGCGTCCCAAACTATCCCGAAAGTACAGGGGCGCCCCAGTATTACGTAAAGGGCCGCTGGAGAGAAGCATTACCACTTGGCTCACGCTTACTCCAGCTAGCCCTTGGCCGTCAAACCCAAGACACAGGCAGGGAACGGCGGCACACAAGGTTATCACAAATCGTGGGTTTGTATTACCAAATATCAAACACCACGCAATATATAAACAAAAATACATTAAGATCCCACCGTAAGAGCTTAACGACAGTCAGCAGAGAGAACGAAAAATACGTCAGCAACGGCTGACGGCCGAAAGCAAACTGGAATGTTTACATCTGGGCAGGCGGGTATCCCCGCCTACCTATAGGTAGTTACTGCCTAACCACCTTGTTCAAGAGTTTAACGGCCGTTTCCAGCCTACGCCTGAAAGTATCTCCTAATGTAAAGGACCGAGGGTTTGTATATTGTGTCGGAACAAAAGTGGGTTCTGCACTGATTCTTGATATAGGAGAGAGCCGTGGTGTTGTCAGAATGTACCACCACGGTTCTGTTTGCTACTGCTTTTACACAATGCTTCAGGCCGAGGTGAAAGGAAGATAATTCCTTGGTGTTTATATGTAGCTTCTTTTGATCTGGAGGCCAAATGCTAGAAGCTTCCCGAGTGTCCAGAAGAGCTCTCCACCCCTGGTTTGAAGTGTCTGCAAAGAAGGAGAGGTCAGGGCTCAGAAGCTGCAGAGACCTTCCCTCTAAAAGTCTCTCCCTGGACATCCACCACCAGAGATCCTCCTCTATCTCATTTGTAACTTGGAACGTCTCTGTGTCCGGTTGCTGTCTTCTGTTCCAGCTTGCTCACAGAAAGAACTGAAGGGACCTCATATGAAGTCTTCCTAGCTTCACAAACTGTTCTATGGATGAGAGGGTTCCCAGCAGACTCATCCATCGATTCGCTGAGCAAAATGGAAGCGAAAGAAGGTCCTGTACTGACTGAAGGCAAGACTCTATCCTCTTTGTGGAGGTAAAAGCCCAAAAACTCAGAGTTGATCCTCATCCCCAAATAGAGAATCTTCTGAGTTGGGGCTAGTTGGGACTTCTCTTGATTTATTAAAAGTCCAAGTTCCTCTGCAAGAAGAAGGGTAGTCTGCAGATCCTTCATGCACTGTTCCTGAGACTGGGAGCGGAGGTGAAGCCATCTCGCAAAGGGTGATAGGACTCACGTGAATACTTGTGGGGCAGTGGAGAGACCGAAATAAAGGGCCTTAAACTGGAAGACTCTGCCCCCGAAGACAAATCTCAGGTGTTTCCTGGACTCCGAATGTATCGGAATGTGGAAATACGTGTCCTGCATGTTGAGTGTTATCATCCAGTTGCCTTGCTAAGTGGAGGATAACACTGACTGATTTGTCTCCATTTTGAACTTCATCTTCTGTATGTAGAAGTTCAAAGCACTTACGTCGAGGACAGGTCTCCATCCCCCCGATGACTTGGGGACCACGAACAAGCGGCCGTAAAATCCTCTTGAAGTCCAATTCTCCACTACCTCTATGGTCTTCTTCCTCGGGAGGGAAGACACTTCCTCCGTGAGAGCTATGAACTTCTCGGAGCCCTCCGAGTATGCTGTCAATGTGATCGGCGAATTCACAAGAGGAGGGTACTCTAAGAACGGGATCGAGTAACCCCCTTTCGGAACTGATTGTCCAAGGCTCCACACCTCTTGCACTCCACCTCTGCCAGAAGAGGGAGAGTCTGGCTCCCACGGGCGCACGAAGAATAGAGGAGTCACTTTTTGGAAGAGGTTTTGGCTGAAGTTCTTTTGATGGACTTGGCGGAGAAACGCACCTTGGAGCAGGGTCTTGAGAAACCCTGTCTGTCTCCATGAAAGGGATGCTGCTGCAGAGGGGAGACACACTTGGTAGAAAAGGCAGAAAGATCCTTGGGGTGCTTTGAAGATTGTGCAAGAAGGTCTTGAGTTGATTTTTCTTGCAAATCGGTGACAATCTCCTTCACAGCTGATTGAAGGAACAAATACTGCTTATCCAAGGGAGAGTATAAAAGTATAAAAGGAGTGACATCTGTTCACCTTTCGTGGTGAAGGAGCAACACAACTCCCTCTTCTTCAAAACTCCAGGGGCGAAAATACCCACTACTTCGGAGAAGCCGTCCCTCACTGCCTTATCTACACAGGATAACACGGCCAGCCAAGTCGGGCGCTAACTCTCATGATCTTCTATTTTCCTGGAGAGAGCTCCTATCGACCAGTCCAAAAAGCTGAAGACTGGGGGAGTGAGGCGGGTGCTCTGGAGTGTGAGACAGGTGCTTCAGAGTACGAGATGGGCGCTCGAAGACTGGGAGGCAGTCTGACGAACACTGGACGCTCATGTGGGCACCCAGAAGAGGAGCGTTTCTTAGATGAGCGCTTATGAGCTGAGTGATAAAGTTCAGCATGTGAATGCTCGGGCGAAGGGTGAACAGGGCTGCACCATGTACTGCAACCCAGTTGCGGGCTGGCGGAACGGTCTCCACAACGCTTCAGAGAAAAAGGAGAGAAGTCTCCATCATGACATCCCTTCAAGGGACGAGATTCACATGGGAAGCACCAAAAATGTGTCTTATTAGCACTAAAGTCAATATTGGAGTCAGACGATAACTGGTGGGCGCTCACTGTGACACCTTTCCAATGGCTGTCAGAACTACGAAGCACTGAATTGGATGAGGGGGTGACTGTCCATGGGCAAACCCCACTAACCTCCCAGGTTCAGGGGAGTGTGACAGTAACCTTCATCTGGGAGCATCAGCGGGACGGACAGCCGCCTCCTCCACCGACACTGACACTGGCACTTGTTTAATACTCTGCACTTTGTCCATAAGGACTTTAAGTGATTCACCCACCTTAGACACAGTATTTACTACGATATCAAATTTACGATTGAACTTACTCTTGAGGCTGGCTACAGCACCAGGATCAGAAGCATGGGAACCAAGAATAAGAGTTGATGGAGAATTATTAGGACTAAGGATGGGGGATAAAGCAAGGGCAGGAGAAGAAGGAATGTTATGGTCAGTGTGTTGAATGTTAGCTCAACTCTATTCTCAGCTCTAACAGCTGCCTTCCTCTTCCTATATCTCTATCTACCTTACCCAATTGAGACCTAAGAACCCTTCACTACTTCTCATTCCATCCAACACATTCATCACAAGTGAGATCTACTGAACACTCTTGTCCTCTACATTTTGCACAGATTGTATGACTATCATAGGCTACTTTGGTCATTCGGGTCTTGGAACCCTCCCTACGATACCTGATACGTGATGAACTGAAATCGGACATCGCAAAATAAGTTGCAGAAAATCCTTGGGAAAAGTGAAGAAAAAACCTCAAACTCAACCACCAAACCATTCAATGTTGATGGTAAAGCCGGCAGAAAAGTAGTGACGATTGCTGTCAAGTTGTAACTATTGTTTCCCAATAGAGGGCGGGGTAGTTACCTACACTATAAACAAATGAAACGCAGCTGTGAAATTCAAATTTTTAACTGCCACGTGAGTGGAACAGTATAGCTATGTAATTACCTGGTAAGTTACATATATGAAACCAAAGAGCCAAGAGAGGGATGGACATTTTTGTGATGTCTATTATTCAAATTGTAGATTACTGTATTTTCTGGCATCAAAAATGCTATTTTTCCCTAAAATAAGTCTCAGAAATTTACTGTGCATCCTAGAGGTCAAAATGTTATTTTTTTCATCAGCCTATCATAACCCCAGAGGAAGGTTACCTTTGCCAGAGTAATCAAAACTACTATATATGACCACAGATTGAGAATAAATTATTCTTAGTTAAAACAATAAACAAAAGTACAGTATCATGATAAGCCAAATGTATGCGGTACATAAAGACTTTAATACAGAGAGCATATTCTCTTTGCAGCTCCTGGCAGTCATCTGACTCAAGCAAAGTTTCTTTTAAACTATTTCATAAATAATCCTTATCCTAAAAAGTTCCTAAATAAATCTCTCAGTATAAATAGGAAAATAGATACACCAAAGGTTGATAAACCGTCTATGTATTTTAAACTGACATATATAAGTGATCCCTGTTCTAAATACAGTAAGTTCCAAAGAACTAAAAAATATGTTTAAAGTATAGCTTTCCCCACATTAACCTCAAGTTAATATTTACCAACAACTGTACTATTCAAGCGTTGTTAAACCATAAGGATAAACTATCTTCAGACCTTTGTCTGGCATCACCTATATTTACAAGTGTGACGCCTGTAGTGTAGCGCCACATATATTGGCCAGTCAAAGAGGTCAGTCAGGACAAGATCTTCCAAACATTATGGCATTTCTCCTCGTACTGGTTGCTTGCTGGCCAAGCCCACCAGTTCACCAATTTTACAGCATATAGAGGAATATAATACAGGGTGATTAGAAAATTTTAGTGTTCTTGGTACTTTTAATGAAGAAAATCATTACTGATAATCTCTGAGTAGGTAGAAATACTTCTTAGAAAACCAGATCTTAACCCTAACAATTCATCTTTTCCCTTGTTTTTAATATAAATTACTCAATAATTCATTTATAATGAAAACTGTTTAATTTCTGTTTTACCCACTAAGTAGTTTATATGCTATTGTAAATCACTTCAAAGATTTTATCAATTACCTCTATTATTGTCACCTTTACTCAGCTTTGTCAGCCAATAATGTTTGCATAATCTTTTAACTATTAAAATACCATAATGTCTCTTTTAGGCTTGAAAATGTTATGAAGAAACTACGAAACGCATTGCAAATAAAATGTCGTGGTTCTTAACTTGCGCTCTTCTTTTCCTACTGAACCAGAAACTGGTATTGCTCAACCTTTCCAGAACTTGGCCCCTCACCAATGCTTTCTTCGTCACATAGAGCCTCACTTAGCAATAATTCAATGTGAACTGTTATAAACAGCATTATAACATTCCTATAATAATACTTTGTAAAGAGGAGGATGTCCATATAAAATACTATTAGGGGACTTCTCAATTTTTCATCAATACCATCACTGGAACCTTACTGGTTGAGAACTGGATGATGTAATTTCACATCATCAGAATCTGAAAAGGTTAGTAAAAGAAATACACACATGGCCACGTTTCTCCTTTGGGACAAGATGGATTTTGACACTTGGTGGCTATTTTAGTACTGTCTGTACAGCACAGGGGGAAAAAAATCCATATAAAACTTGAGCAACTTAAACTTAAAGCCAACAATGGGAAGTTATGTGCCATTACAGATGAAGAATAACACAAAGAGAAATTAATTAATTTTTAACATGTTAAATTATCACTCTGAATGGGAAATACTTTCCCTAACCCAATATAGATTGGCTTCACTGGAACTAAGAAAAGCACTGCAATTAATCTTAATACAGTAATGTAAAATATAACCAGCTTTAACTAAACTACTGAAAGAAGGATAAACCATTATATCATCATGACTAAATAAACGTAGAAGATAAGCTAAAGCACAGCATAAATAATGATGGAGTTTTTAACTACACAACTTAGCACTAAATTAAATTACAATACTATAAATATATTGTATAAACTATTTGGCTTCCCATTTTGGAATAACAAAAGGAAGACTAAAATAGAAGCATAACATCACCAAAAGTAATACTGTCCTGTACTTTGTCAATCACAAAACACAACCTTTTGCAGCAAAAGTAAAACAAAATTGCATAAACATCTGCAATAACAATGTATGTTTTTTGAGATCATGCTCATAGCTTGATAACTTTCACACAATATAACCTGCCATGCTAAAAATATTACCTCTGTGTATCTTACTGTGTATAGAAAACTCTTGCCAATTCTACATGCATTCATACTCATCAGCCAGAGCTTCCATCTCTTAATTCTAACATCATAAAGGCAAGATTATAAAATCCTACTGAAGTCTAATGACCATAAAAAATACTGATTCAGCAAAAGCCTAACAATACTGATAAACTAGTTACTAAAAAGACAGTGGTAGTACTACAAGTCTTACTGTAAAGAAAACACATTTTCCTATTTAACTGAGTAAAACAGGTTTCATAAAAGGACTTGGTTTGCTGTATTTACTAAGACCAAAACCAGGGACACAAGTAACCCATCTGTTAAGACCAAAAAATTAAAACTGGGACTTCAGCAAATAATCTGGGAGAATGGCAAAGAACTAAACCAGTCTTCACACTGAGACTAATATTTCTGACCATTCAAGCTGTGTGGGAAAAATCTGTTAGGCCACATCAGTTCTGTGTCTGTGGGAATGAGAAAGAACAAAAGCTTGATTGCTCATAAAAAAACCAATTTGGAGTAGTTGGTCCCCACTTTTTCGCGCTTCACTATTTCACAAATTTTTGTGGAACATATCTTTCACTCTTACAAGGGAACTTTTACCGATTTGTGAATTTTTCTATGGACCGTATATCTAAAATTATCATTAATTTGCTTTTTTTTCATAGAGCAACACTGTGTATTTGCTAATTAATGTATTTTTTCATATTGTGTTCATGACTAAATACAGATTTTTATGATGAAAATGATTTACAGCGTACTTACCAAAAATTTCTGTGTATAAGACACCCTTTAGATAAGACAAGGTAAAAAATTATGGCAAATTTTCATGAATTTATCTCATATCTGTAGTATAAGACGACTGCTAAATTACAAAACCATCTGTGTATAGGCTAGCTTTTGGCTAAATTACAAAACCATCTGTGTATAGGCTAGCTTTTGGCTAAATTACAAAACCATCTGTGTATAGGCTAGCTTTTGGCTAAATTACAAAACCATCTGTGTATAGGCTAGCTTTTGGCTAAATTACAAAACCATCTGTGTATAGGCTAGCTTTTGGTTAAGTAAAGATGATGTTATTACAAATGATGTTTTACTTGCTGTATCCTTAGAAATTCAAAATACTGTAAACGAAACAACAAAGCTGATTCTATATCAAGTTTTTCCTACACACATCACCTAAAAGGAAAACCATTGTTTTGTTTACGTTTCATCGCCAATCACAAACAACCCCTAACAATAATACAATAATGTACAATAATTATTGTGCATAATTATCGTTCATATTAATTAATTAATTGTGGGTTATCTGGCGTCACAACTACCAGGGTCACCGACGCCGTATCGTTCATATGACTGAGTTGTTCTAAACAGTTGTAAGTACTCCAAAATTGTGTTACTTACCACCAAAATGATAATGAATTTTTAATGAAAAATTAATATTACGTTATCCTAAATGTTAATACTATTGTAATTACATTATCATTAAAATTTCTGAAAGGCTACTGAAAGAGAAAGGTTGCTGTGAGCAACTGTAACTCGATGTATACATTTTCTCAGCTGGGCTTGCATACATAAAAGTTGATTTTGTTGATGAGGAATTATTCCTCGAATACGCCAATAATATATATACGGTAAAAATGGTTTTATTACCTTTAGTATTACAGTATCAGTTTGTTTCATAATGTGAATCATTTCACATCTGTCAGTAGTTATCGCACCGAGGCCGAGGCTAGCCTACCAATAAACATCACTTAGAACTCTAAAGGTTGTCTTATAGGTGGAAATATATGGTACACTGTAATTGCCATGGGTTGAACAGTTTTAAGAAAAAAACTACATTTCACTGATATTCTGCTGTACAGTATTTACATACATTAATATTACTGTAATGTTTGAAAATAGTACAGTAAATAATTTTTTTACCATAAATGTATTTGTATGTAATCACAAAAATACTAACACGATGTAATACACCTAGCATTCTGTTTGGAGGAACATGTCCCGTCATTCTAAACTACCCACTTACTGTACAGTAAATAAAATTTCAAAATCATCTAACAACACAGCAAATTATCAATAAAATGTACTTACATCATGTGCAGTACAGTACACGATGCATAAAGCTACAGTAGGCAAACGAAAATGTGCGTGTCTGAATTACAGGGGATACTTAAGAGTGCCAGTTGTAGGCGGGTACATAATGTTGTAAGATGACTTTGAAATGATACTGGGGTGATTTGGGGTGATAGTTTGGGGTATATTTTTGTTTGAACTGTTAAGTGGGGTGATGAACTGTTAAAATAGGCAGTTATAAGCATTTTAGGGGCATATATACTTAAGAGTAACAGTTGTAAGAGGATAACGTAAGATGACTTTGGGTGTTATGTATTAATTGTTTTAGTAAGATAATTAAGGTATATTTTTGTTTGAACTAATAAATTAGGCAGTGAACTTTTAAAATAGGCAGTTATAAGCATTTTAGTTTAAGGGTACAGGGTACAGGCAGTCCTCGGTTATTAGCGGGGGTTCTGTTCTAGGGGTGTGATGATAACCGAAAATCGCCACTAACCGAAAATCAGCGATTTCCAACGCTTTTTCGGCGATTTTCGGGCTTATCGGTGCTGAAAACTGCCGATTTTCGGTTATTGGCGCCTCTGTTAGGTATATATTGGCGCCAGTACCCAATTATCAGCGCCAATAAGCGGAAACTGGCGATTTTCGGCGCCGAAAATTACTGATTTTCGTCGCTAGACAAGCGCCATAAAACTGGATCGCCATTAACCGGGACTACCTGTATTTGGCAGTTATAAGTATTTTTAGAGGGGATTTTGCATTTTCACAAATTTTGCATTTCTGTGGTGGGTTCTGGAACCAATCCCTGTGAAAAAGTGGGGGAGCACTGTACAGTACATACTGTCATAGAACAAACAAATTAACCCTTAAGGGACGGCATAATTTATCAATGTGCAGCACCCCAGACCGGGGAAACTTTGAGGTCAGCAAAATAAAAAAAATCACATCAATGGAAAGAGAATGACACGTACATTCACACTGTATAAATAAAAAAATTCTAAAAAATTTTCCATACCTTCCACGAGAAGTTGAAAATGACTATTTACAACCCCTTGTGAGGCCTCATTTACAAGACAATCGTAAATTTTACCAACTTGTATATGTTTTTTCTAATAAATAAGTTTTTTGGATTTTGTAAAATTATTATTACTGCTCACACAATATCAAAACATAAGAAATAAAAGCAGTAACAAATTTTTTGCATATTTGTTGTAAAATATTCAAGTATGTTTATGAAAAGGAAGATTCAGTAACTTTTTTTACTTTTACATGCTTTTCTAATATTTCTTTGCAATTTTCTTTGTAAAATTACATTTACAACCGACATACTATCATAAAAGACAAAAACAAAAAACAACAGCAACCCCTTCGTATATTTACAAGCAAATTTACAAAAAGACTCATGTGAGAGAGAGATGCAGTACCTTCCCGCTTGAAGTCACAAGCATTACTGATACTGGCCTAACTCTCACATCTGTATAAAAGTTGCCATTAGTGAATTTATAGCATATAGAAGTATTGGCACCTTTGTTTCAAATCATTACTACCATAACAGTGGTGCGTAATTCTGCTTCACACTCAAGCTCAATCCGTCCACCTCCCCAAACCTGTTTTACTTCACACTGAAGCTCAATCCGTCCACTAAGGGTTAAGCAAATAACTACTCTAATTTCTTAAAACACAATATATATTGACATTACCACTCTATTTTAAAAACTTACATGAGTAAGACTCAACTCCCAATAAGATTTAGACCATTTGTTCCAGAGACCAAAACCATCCGATAATGCTGGTATAGCTTCTGTATTCTACTGAACTGATGAGTAATATAAAAAATTCCCTTCTTATTTTTATTATAGCTTGCCTTAAGCAAGTATCTGAAACTTAGAAATAGCCAAGTAAGGGCTGTTGCTGAAGAAAAGGGAAAATCCAACACAGAACCCACACACAATATGTTTCATTACAAACCATCTCGTTTAATTTAGCATATTTGTATAGCCTAAACACAAAATCCAGAACAGAAGGTTCATTCCTTGTACTCCAGGTAGATTAGCATATGTACTCAGTCATTCTAGTACTTTGAGGGAAACTGTCTCATTTTTTGCATCTGTTGACTGTGCAACAGCCGACAGGTCACAGCAGTTTTAATTGCCTATAGACATCATTACCATCTCTACTTTCTGAGCTTTTTTACCAGTGCTTATTTTCTTGCATTACTGGGCATTTTGATAATCTTTTATTAGTACAGTGTGCTGAAAGAACTAGCTTTGTGCTTCTTTCAGTATTTCACTTGGTTCCTTTACCATCTGGAAAACTGCTTCAAAGTTTTCAAGGCTGTAAGCACTTTTATTTGCTCTGGGCTGGCTATCCTTTTCTTCTTTGATTATGGTACACCAACTTACATTGCACATTGTTTCTGTGTACATCATTTTTCCTTAAGGGTGCAGTAAATATGTGTTTTGTTTATTGGTGGAGCATAGCTCACAGGTATCACAGACTCATAGTTTACTATTTTTCTTAAGAATATATGATGCATATTTTCTAGCTGTTGTTGGTTTGGAAATCTAGTTTTGTTTGTGTAATAATTTACAATGTTCCATTTATTTGTGTGTTTGTTTTCTTTGAATTTTCTCTTGTATCTATACATCCATTTTTGTCACTTGTGGATGGTTTACATTCTTTGTTTTATGTTTTCAAGTATTTCTAATTAATTAATGTTTTCATATAATCACATCATTCTTGATTTATAAATGGCATAGCTACAGGATCAGTAAGTCTCTTGAGTTTTTGTTTGCTAATGGCATCGCCCTAACAATTAATTTTAGTAATCTGCAAGTGGAATTATCTGCTAGACCATTTATTATACAGTAATTTGTATCTGAAGGCAATGATGTCCTCAGGATCATTTACTATTTTTTAGTATCACTGCCAACAGGACTGATTTCCAACCTGTGGGTTATAAAACTAGAGATGTGTTAATGGCCAGTCAAAAGCTGTCCCAAACCCAGAACAGGGGGGAAAAGAGAAAATATTTAGGATAGCACAGTTGCTAAGGAAATACATTAAAGACACAAAAGGGGTAAAAAAAAAAAAAAAAAAAAGAATATAGGGTAAATTAAAGTTGGAATAATGCTAAGGAAAGACAGAAAAGACACATAAGGGGTAAGTAAATGAAAAAAAAAGAATATAGGGAAATTAAAGTTGGAATAATGGAGGCAGTATTTTGAACGACTTTAATCACATGAGCATCACATTCCAACGAAAAATGCTCAATTATGTACAGTAATTGGGACTTCATTGTGAATGTAACAAACTATGCTGAAAACGAGTTATTGTTCACAGGATGAAGATATGGCCTTGATTCTGTGGCTGCCTTGGCAGGGCTTACCTTATGGAATATCACCACACAGTTTAATTCAGCCAAAGCACTTGTTCCTTGGCATACCTTGAAAAAGCAAATGGTTGTCCAAACCTTTCTGCAGACTACTACTTCAAAGGTATGAAAGATCAAATTGACTTATATTTCTCATAACTGGCTGCAGTACAATTAAGTTATTAATGCTTCCTTTGCTTCTGAAGCTTCTCCAGTGTCCAGTCCTCCTGTGGTGCCCTAACTGTTGGCTAATTCTAATCCAGTGAAGAACCTCATCTCTTACAATGATGTCTTAATGATTTGTTGGGGGCTTACTCATCTACTCCAGTGGTCACTCCACCAACATCTGCTGCTCCTCTTCAGGATTGCTCCAACAGAGATTACCTCTGTTTTCACCTAATGAGCTTCAACCGCTCAAATTCAAGCAGAGATGAAAGACAGTTTACAATGACTGCTGGCAGTAACTTCTTCACCAGATTTTCGTCTTCTAGTGCTGGAGTTAAGGTTGTACCTATGTTCCCTTGCAGAGTGCTCGCCTTCTCCTGATGGTCATTTTAACATCACAAGACAGGCAGAGGTACATATCACTTCTCAGCAGACTCCATATCCTTGTCAGGCTAGGTGGTTTCTTTGTGTGGATGTGGATTTCACTCCTAGAGATGTGTAGTCCCATTCCTGCAACACCACCCATACCTTCTCTCGAGTGTTCACTCTCTTGCCTGCTTCATGTGGTGGTCTCTTCAGTTTCACTCCTGCTGATGGTGCCCATTCCTCTAAATCCTTGTCTTTAGTTGCTGCTTCTACCAGTAAGATGCTTTACAAGACCTTTTCTGGCAGGTGCTCTTCTTCTTCTCAGCACGTATTGCCTTCAAGACAAAGCCCTTCTGTTTCTTCTACTTCATCTCCAAGTCTACCTCCTGTGACAATTCACTCTCCTGCATCCTGCCATTCTTTAAATTATGATGAGACTTGGATTATCAATCTTCACCCAGACTCCAACTCCAGCTCTCATACTGAGCACCAGCACTAACAAACACACGATGTTTATTATGAAGTCTAATGAAAGATTTCAAGAAGAAATTTACCTACATCTAAAGCTCATCCTAATAAAGACTACTCCAAACCCTCTATTCATTCCCTTACCAATAAGCTTCTGTCAAAAGAGAAATCTCCAGTTTCATCAGTTAGTGGCTCCTCTTCTCAATTAACTCACAAGAATCAATCATCATCCAGCAGTAGTGAGAAAGTTAACTCTCTGTTAGCAAAACAAAGAGGCCCCTGTTACCCTGGACAGGGACACCCTGATTAACCATTTGTCAAACTGGTACTTCTGTCACTCTAGCCAAGCAAGCAGGATTTAGCATAGCCCTGGAGATTCATGTAGTTGATGTATCCAAGGACAACTGCATCAATTTCTGTCATGACCAAGACAATGCTTCATTTGATAAGGATTCTCATGGATTTGTAGTTTATCAAACCTTAAGAAGAAGCAAAGTATTAAAAACCTTGAGGCAACAAAGTATTAAAAGGGTTCCTTCAATTGCTAGGTTGAGAAAGAATGTCAAGAATGATTCTCCAACACTGGAATTTGATCTCTCTTCAGCCAAGGCTACAGTGCAGTTCCTGTCCAACATTCTTATGTGCTTTTTAGGTAAGGATTTTTTAAAGGCTGCAGCAATGGGCCCATGATAACCCTGCTATACTACTGAACTCTAGAAGAAGATGCTTCTAAAAAATAATGGGATTCTCAATACTGGCTTGTAAACTTCTTCAATGCACCGAGGTGCCAGCAAGAGCGTCAGTACCATAGCTGCCACAACTGTTAGTTATTGATCCTCCAGAAATTGACTCCACTAAGAGATTTATAAGACAAGTACCTGTTAGGACAAACAAGCAAGGTAACCAACAAAACCAAAACCAGACATTTGATGCCTCCTTGGGTAAGGACTCATATCTTGTTACTTCATATGATCTGTTATTTACCCTAAGATTGTTTATAAGCTGCATGGCACAGTGTTAAAGGAACTCCCAGACTTGCTTCCTGATCAGACATAAAGGATTTCAAGGTCTCTCTGGCACAGCAGTCCCCGCCTCCTACTTTCTGACCATATCAAAAATCTAGCAAGCAGCAATGAAAAACTTCAGCAGTTCTACAATGTCTTGTCAGCAGGATCTCACTCCATCAAAACAAAGCAGGAGAGATTTCCAGCATTCCACTCACTCACCCCATAAACAAAATTCACATGACCAGAGGATTCTCTGTATACATTTGAGACATTCATGACCAATCACTTACAGTAAGACTCCTACTTCAGGAGTTACACAGTTACCTTTTCAACCAAGCAAATGGAGGAAATTTCAACAAAGACCTTAAAGACAGGAGGAGCTAAGTAAACAGGAGGAAAAATAAAAATCTTTGTTAACATAATTACTTGAAATTCCCTTGCTGAGATCTGTCTGCAGTTTCAAGAAGCCTGAGGTTAACTTCCCAAGAGATCTCAGGATTGTGCCACTGCTCCCTATGTGATTCTTTCCCTTTCATCTCAGTCAACTAGTCATCAAAATTTGCTCCTTTGCCCTGTCAATGCCATTCACTGCCATTTACATAAAACAACAAGTTTTGGAAAATCTACTCTATCCACAGACTGAGTTCTAAAACCATCTCATCAAAAATATGATTTTCTTTTCAATAAAGCATGTGAGTTCAAAGGCTTACAAGGGTGACCATATGGAAGAAACTGCTCAAATCAAGGTACATAGGAACAGGATTCTAGCAACTTTTCCTGTTTTTTAAAAAGAATGTAAGCGTTAATGAAATCCTATGGGCTGGCATCTGGAAGTATCAGATATCTTTGCCTCTTCATCTGAGATCATTCCCATGAGTATATGGATCCTTTTTCTTTCATCTGAGATCATTCCCATGAGTATATGGATCCTTTTTCCTAAGTCCAGTTGTTGTAGCAAGTCAAGGTCTTTGTGGTTCTCCAAAGGATTTAAGATCTAAGGATTCATAATCATCCTGATCATTTCTTGAGTCTTTTACTAAGTTTAGAATCTCTTGGTCTACTGACTTCTACAGTAAGTCTCTAAGCAGTGGTAAGTGTGCACCTCTTGGTTTTTCATCACCACACAATTCATTCCATTTCTTGATCTCCTGTTAGATAATGGAGCTAGAGAGTCCATTGCTTTCTCTCTCCTTGTGCTCTAACAGGGTCCTTCTAATAACTTTTTCCAGCCCTGGGCAACAGCAGCTCAGTTCCCTCTTCCTAATTTCCTTGTCAGGTTCATGTAATAAATTTGTTATGATACTATTTCTTTAAATAATTTTTCTATACACAGCCATTACTTGTCTCTTTTCAACCCTCCTCCCATGATGTTGCTCTTTTACAGCTGTCCAAGCCACACTAGAAGTTGAAACGGTTTCCCTCAGCATAGTGAGATGACTTGCTGTACATGCACTAACCCACTGGAACTTCAAGTATCTGAGAATTTGTGCAGACACACAAATAGGCCAAAGTATAAGTAATAGACTTGTATAGGAAAATTTAATTCACACTTAGAACCATTATTATCAAACTATCAACAAACAAACAGCCTAACTTTTAATGGATACTGTAAACATTTAAATATCCAATGTCTCATGCTGAGATATTGTAAGTTTGAGCAACTGGATACTCAGCCTAAAACAACCATGCCACCAGTATAAATTGTAAAAAAGCAATGTGGGAAAACTGATACAACTTAATTTACAAAATACTTAGTATACTGCCTTTAAAATCCTTCACTAATTCTTGTAAAGTCTTAAAAATATTTCTTAAAAATGTTATTTAAAAAGATATATGACGTTACATGGTCTGAAAATTCTCAAATCCCACTACTGACCATCCTGAAAACCTTTGCTATAAGTTTACATATTAAAAATAACTATGTTCCTTGTGTTTTTGCTTCCAATCACAATCTGGTTTAATGGTCTAATAGGTACCTATCATAAAAATGGAAATGATTCCCTTAACAATTTCACTACTGATAATGATCTTTTATCAAACATGCATGCTTAAACAGCCTTCTATTTTAGTTTTACCATGATCCACTGATTTTTAATTCTTGACCATGATGACAAAAATAACCATGTTTTAAAACTTCCAGCCAAATTTATATATAATACTGTATGCATTGAATATTCTCAAGAAGTGTGCAATAAACTCAACCAAAGGAACATGGCATTTTAATACAAGTGAAAATGGCAATAGTATAGCACTTGAAATCCTTGACAGCCTTCTAAGTGAAATGCACTAAGACTTACAATATTTACATCACCAGCAAGGACTTGGCATTGAAACTTTTCAGTACAATATTATATTATGTGCATCCAATTAAGCCCTTCTAATGGATTCTGTCCTTTCTTAGAATGATATACCTCTACAATATTAAAGCAGGCTGTTACAAAATAACCTCTAATACTCTTTTGGCCTGTTTCCAAGGAAACTCATTTGTTTTTCATGGGACAATCACTGTCATTGCAAACAATGATACTTATTTTTCTACCTACAGTCCAAGAAACTAAAAGTTTCTAAGCTATGGGCACATGAATCAATTGTATAATCCCTTTCAATCACTAATGTTCAATTTTCTTTACCAGTTACCTTTAATTATTAGTGTGAATGCATAATTATAATTCCTACAAGTCACAGTCTACCACTGAAACATCATGGAAGCCTTAAAACTAGTGTATAATTTTACAGCCCTTGCTCCTACTTCAAACTAAAATTTTCACCAGGGCAGCCATCTTTCAATCAATCTAGGTAGAGTTCAGGGAAAACACCTCAATCTAATCAGTAAACCTACTATTTTGAGCTAATTTGGAACTTCTTACATTCCACAGGTAGTATAAAATAAACTGGTCTTATAAGGAACAAGAACATATCAATTACCTATGAACGACTACCTTATCACAAGGATATAATGCAATGCACAGAAGAAAAAGCAGAAAAAATGAACTTAGTCCTCTATCAACTTCTAATTTAACTTGTACCTTGTACTAATTCATACCCCTATTAAATTTTCCACTTTGTTTTATCAGGAAAGTCGCATCAAGTGCAAGCTCAATCCTTTATAATCACCATTTTCTATAAAAGCTAGTCATGTTGGAAAAAACGTTTTACCCAATTTGGATCTCACAGCATCATAAAATTATTGTAAATTGTATGTGGCCTTAATATTCAACTTTTCAATATTACAAGGCAACTGCTCCTCTGATACATTATACTTCTGGAGTAACAAGCATGCAATTACAGCTGAGCCAAGTTCAAATGGGAGGACATAACAACCACTACAACAGGGTGCAATGCATACATTCCCCTAGTGCAGCAATTAGTACTAAATTAATCTCTTGGTTACGTGCTTGTCAAAACTAATGACTGAATAAACTAATGAAGACTTACAACCTTTTTAGTTTGGATTTGTCAGGAAACAAAACCTCTTGACAAGCTGAATATATTTGCTGGAGACATGCTAATCGTGGCCATGTGTTCTGCAAGAAATATGGAAAAATCAATAAAGATGAGATCAGACTGGCACTTCTTTACTAATCTGGACAAAGTACTTTTTCATTACAGAAACCAAAGGGAGAGGGGAACCCCAAAACCTACAGAAAATGAAAAGGACTTAATAAACAAGGGTGAACATTAACCATAAAGGAAGTGACAGACCTGCCAAATATCCATTAAATATATCTCTTGGCCATAACTTACCATGAACAGTGGTAGTAATTTCACATTATCCCTGGATTTTTCAGCTCGCACCAGCAATGCTAAATAAAACAGTACCTGTTGCTGTAGAGAAAGAAATTTTTTCAAGATTACTTAAAATCTAATACATGACCAATTACAAACTACAATACTAACAATTATTATAGAGATATGTCAAAACCACAGTATAACCATCACAGACTTTTATATTCAAATTTTCAACAAACACATTATTTATGAAACTAGAACAATGAAAATATGACATCTTTAGACATACTATAGTCTTTTATCAACAATTAGTTAAGCAATGAACTTCAAAAATAGAGAAGTTTTTATGCACCCTCATTTAACTTAAACAGCCTTAAATTCAGGGGAACGCATCTATGAACACAAAGCAAAGCATTTCAAGAATGATCCCAGTGCACTTGCCCAGCAAACTTCCTTATCCATGCAATATCAACTTTTCCATTCTTCAGTACTAATTTCCATCTGAAGT
>NC_089743.1:55097123-55202123 GCF_040412425.1 Macrobrachium rosenbergii
GCCTGGTTCCTTGTCATCTACTATCTCTAATTGCTTTAACAGCACATTGCATACCTCTTCCCAAAGTTTCCCTGGATTGTGCAGATATGAGGAAAAGGAATCAGAGACAGGGAAAAGGGGGGAAAAGGGTGGAAGAGACAGAAAGGGAATTAAATACTTGTCCCTCAATACTTTTACCACCCAAAGCTCTGCTTCGAGTTGCTTCCAAACTTTGTGGGGGGGGGAGTACCAGAGCTTGAGGAAGAGGAGGTTACATGGGAGCTTGGGCCTTAATTAAAAGACAGCAAGCTTCTCTCTTCTAGCCAGAGGTTCAAAAGCTGAAAATGGGCTGCACAGGACAATCAACACGAATTGAATGAGAAATGACAAATTTTGAATCAATTTGTATATATCACAACTAACAAATCTGTTGTTTTAACCTAAGGGGTAAAATTCTCTAGTGCCAGCTGGAGTCCGGATAAAAAATTTTTCTATGAATTGGTGGCATCAGCAGATGGCCAAGATGGCGGTGAGGAAGAGGAGCCGACCTCCCATACCCCATCTCAGAAGCATTGCATCAGTTTTCTCTAGCCCAGGTAAAATATGAGGGGTTGGCTTGAGGTGGGCAGTAAATGTTAAGATTGCAGGTTTGTTAGTTATGAAAAATACAAATTGATTTAAAATTTGTCATTTATTCATATACAGAACAAACCTTTGGTCTTAACATATGGGAGACTTACTCTTGGAGGGAGGATCGAGAAAGCCTCAGAACCAACTGGAGGTTCAACTCACCTGGGCTCACTTCCTGGCTAAAGAGGGACATAAGAAAGGAGTCATATGCCTTTGTACTGTAAAGTAAAAGGTTACTTGCCAGCCAGACATCTCGGTTGAGAGACAATGTGGAACTCCTGTTACACTGTGTCTTGTAGTGTAATAAGGAACTTTAACTGTCGGAGCCAACAAAACTATGTTAGCCACCAGCCTTGTTTGCTGTTATTTCCTCTCTTCCCTTGTAAGAGAGAGGAAAGGGTTTCCAAAATAGTTTGTATTGTATATGGTCAGATACTCACCTGTATCTGACCAATTCCAGTGCATGACAGACAATTTCTCTCCACCGCCCGCCAGTAGATGAGAAATAAGAGAGAGAGAGAGAGGAAGAAGATCAGTCAAACCATTCACTCTCACTTTCAAAACCAACATCTTAGGTAAGATGCAAACTGTCCTGCTAAGGGCACTGGATGAGCTACACAACTTGTTGAGCAGCCACCACAGGACCCAAGGAAAGTGTCCAAGGACCTGTGGGCAACATCCTGCAGATAGAAGATGTGAAGGTGGTTTGGAGTAGCCAAGTACAGTACCAACCTTTAAGATCCAATCATTTTAAATAAATGGAATCAGATATCTATTTTTCTATTTGCCAAGATATAATTCCAAACTACAGAGGATATATTTACCATCTGAAACATTCTTCTACTTTGGAAAAAAAAGGGTAACAAGAGTCAGACTTTACATGAATATTCAACACACTAGCATTCACACTAATAGTTTTCCATAAAAACCAGTTCCACCAATGGAACATAAATTATAGTGGAACAAACCAATTCATAAATGCTGTATCTGAATGAATTACCAATTATAACAAACACCCATCTGGCAGTAATACATGATAAAAGACCAAATGATATATCCCCATTTTTGGTACAATGCATAATCCAAGCACTGTAGACCAAAGCAACATGTAAAATGCTTAAAACTAAATAAGAAAATAAAAAATATAATTAATAAATACCAATATAATACTACTTCTAAAAGAAAGATTCAGCAATCACAGCTATGACTTTCCATTTGTACCCTTAGTCTTCAAATCTGTACAGAATTCTTTTTAAAAACTTGAAAACTGTCTACAAGTTCAGGATACCAATCAGTGCTTACATGGAGCTAATGTGACCCCTTGACACAACCTGAAATAAGAAATGACTTCATTATTATTTATGGAGTAAGTTTAAAAATTCATGGAATTTCAGTTTGTGACAGACAGATAAAATTAATTTGAGTAGTCCTTTTAGTTACTGTTTTAGTTACTATGTAAATGCTGGTGCATAAAGCTAAGCTTAAAACATTTAGGCCAGTGACATTAATGGGTTAATTTAAAATTATCTAAAGACATCGTAATGACCTTTCAGTCTTCACACACATTTCCATTTCATATGATAACTTGACATATCAACAAGTGCACATTGTTAAAAATACAATAAAGTAATACCCCAAACATTTGTGTGGTTAGGTTCCAGAACCCGTAGCGGGTCAGGGGGAATTGCGAATGTTTGCCACGAGTCACTAAAATTGCTAATAAATGCTTATTTCTAGAGTTTAAACCCTAAATATGACCCATATTATGCTCCCAAAGCACTTTAATTTCATTTAAAATTTAGCTTAACACATTACCCTTAAAAAAATAAATAAATGGTTGACATAAAAATAGAGTACAGTACAGTATCGCCTAATGGGTATTCGCCACACTAGTGCATTTACAGTACGGTATACTAATGTTACCCTCTATACTAATTCATTGGCTATCATTTTCTTTTGCACAAATAAATAATTGGTTGACATAAAAATAGAGTACAGTACAGTATCGCCTAATGGGTATTCGCCACACTAGTGCAATTACAGTACGGTATACTAATGTTACCCTCTATACTAATTCATTGGCTATCATTTTCTTTTGCACTCACAGTAAGGTAAAACCAAGTAATGACTGGGACTGTAAACTTAATGACTGATGTTTTCTTTGTCACTGTCAGGACGGTAAACTAGGTAAACTTCATGTGTCACATTGTGTCATATAACAAAGGTACATTTCAATAAAATAAAGAAAGCATGTTTGTAATGTATGCAGATTTGTGAAAAAATGCAGATGCAAATTAGTTAGGTTTCAATGAAAATTTTGTGAATCCAGAAACGTGGATACACAAGGTATGACTGTATTCGGTACTGAAGCAAATTAATATCATACAGTATTTGAAAACAGCCGGTACAATACATATTACAATTAAAACTTATCATGAACTACCTCTCTACATGTACATACTGGAACTCATGTAAAATTTTAAACATCACTACACATCAGACATTTAAAAATCGCTTGGCAATAAAGCCAAATCTGGTCAGGATTGGCAACCGTTTTCATTTTTGCCTGTAGTTGTTGGATAGATAGATAGATCCATTAGGTCAAACCTAGGATATACTGTATACACTTATCATGACCACTAGGAGAAGAATTCTCAGGCACCATAATGCTTACCAGTCAAAACCAGAACAAATAAACAAGCAAAAGTCATTAATCATCATACGAAAAAATACTCGGGAGAAAGTCTTTAACAGCAGCCATAATACATAGTTTTCCAGAACAGCTGCAGAGTAAGGTAGCCAAAGAAAAAAGTGGGCCTTGTTTACAAAGTGAGTGGGTGGTTCTCCCAATTCCTCACCAACCTACCACTAGTTACTTGCCTTCCTACCAAGCTTCAAAAACCCAACCAAATTTAGGACACAAACTTTTTGATTCTCACAAATTTTACATTTGTTATAAATACCTGGCTAACCCATTACAAACCCCACCCCTCCCCACTGCATATTAAGTGAGGTTGGGTTCAGTCTTCCCAAAACCCCAACCATAAAAACCTAGTTTCTCATGATTGGGAGGCAGGGGGGGGAGTAGAGGATTACCATTAGATATAGGGGATTGTAGTGGGTTAACTGAACGTTCCCAATAGAAATAAAGGGCCACTAGGAAAAACAAAATGGCCTAACAAGTCATGATTGATGGTTATTTTCACTCATTTGCAATTTTTATAAAAATGACGTTTTTATGATAAAGTTTTATATATACTTACCCACCAATCACATAGCTACTAGCTTTCTACATGGCAATCTAACGAAATTCAAATTTTTGCAATGGCGCTGCCATCACTAGTGTAGGTGACAGAGTCCCACTCACTTTCAGGATTGATAGGTACAACTCAGCATAGAGCTTCAGTTCGTTTGATGCCTAAATGTCCATTGAGGGGAGGAGGGCGGTCTCCAATTATGTAATTGTTTGGTAAGTATATACAGGCAGTCTCTGTTTATTGGTGATCCGGTGTTACAGCGCTTTCTAGTGACGAAAATCGGCAATTTTCGGTGCCGTCGCTTATCGGCGCTGATGCATCCCTAACAGGTGCCAGAACCCCCGCCGATAACCGGGGACTGCCTGTATAAAACTTTATCATAAAAATGTCATTTTTATATAAGTGACTTCCCAAGCAATTACACAGCTGATTTCACATTGCGAGGAGGTGGGAATCATGGACATGTTCTAATCCAAAACATTAATAAAGATAATGACTTTGAATTAGAGAGGTTGCTAGCATTGGGTCAATGCTTGTTGTACCTTATCTGGTAAGAGAGCTGCTTCAGGAGGGTACCGCCTCTGGTCGACACTCATCTTAACCTGCAGAGGGTGTGGCAGTATTGCAGCCATGGAGGTTCACAGACAGCTGATGAAGACAAATAAAATAGTGCCCTTGACCTTGGCATAGACCAGAATAAACACAACACTGTTACCTACAACCAAAATTAAGAACCACCACCCCAACCATTAAAAACTGGTGAGTGCTCCAGGTACACTGTACCCCTAGGTTTCTCTTAAACTCAACAACCTTACATTATTATTATTATTAAAAGGTAGTTTAACCAGACCACTATGAACTGACTTTCCAGCTCTCATAGGAGCTAGCCGAAGGATTTGATTAAAATACTAGGTCTAGTCACAAGTCAGCGCTAGAGGACCCAATAGATCATCCGATACTAAGATGAATGAATTAAATGAAGTAAAAAACTGCACATGAGCACATGCTCTCATACAATAAATACATTTACTCAGACTTCCTTACATACATACTAAAAGCGGTATATTAAAATTCCAGAATATAAATTAAACAAAATTTTAAAAATTTTTTCTTTTGTAAAATTCAAATGTTAAAGGATTTCCATATTTTATTATTTACTTATTTTTATATTTTGTTAATTAAATTACAGTTTGCTTCAGAACATCAAAATTGGAATGATTGAAAATGTGAGAGAAAGATTGACAAAATTTCTTTCACTGACTATTTCCAAAAGTAGACATTAAGATTTGTCTATCATACTTTAAGGACATTCACATAACACATGTCTGACCGTTATTATTACTCTGCATTCTGAGCACTCGGGCCGGGCCATGTGGGCTGCTCATTAGGAATGCCCGCGTGTCAGCAGTATGGCCTGATACAGGCGTGTTAAAATTACTTGTCGTCTCTCTCTCTTTGATATGATGAACTCATTTTTTTAACATTAGGTTTTATTTCTTTCAGTTTATTACTTTCCAGGTTCTTCATCCCATATATATTGCCATTTATTTATGATACCCATTTTATGTGAGTTACATAATCAATGTGAGGGATATTCACATTTGATCTTGTCATGTGAGTTGCTGCTTCATGCTTTGTCTGCTCTTCATTTATTTGATCCCTACATGCGCATTCCATTATTATATAATTTATGGAGATATAATTTAATTTGTTGTACTATATTATTATTTGATTTGTAACTTTGAATAGCTTCTATAGCGCTTCTTGAATCACTGAAAATCACAAAATTATTGAATGATGATTCTTTAATTATTTTTATAGCTGATGCAATTCCATACAATTCTGCTGTAAATAGAAGCATTATTGGGAAGAGAGGGCAGTAAGTTTTGTCTTGGGACACTGCAGCATATCCTACTCCGTGTTCTGATATAGATCCATCTGTATATATTGCATAATGTGGACCTTTTTAGGTTTATGCTCTATTGTATGCTGTCTATGGTGTTCTGTTGTATGTGAATACTTTTTTGATAAATACTTGAGGTGTGTGCAAATTCTCATTTCTTGTTGTCCATGGAGGTGATTTTGCACTATTACAGGCACTTGTATATTTATATTCAGTGACTCAAACAATCTTTAGCCCTAATTGGGAAAGGTGGTGGTGGTGGATGGTAGTTTATAAATACATCACCTCTTAATTCAAATAATTTTTGGTTGGAGAATCCTTTAGTTTGAATTCTTAAGCACTTTTCATTGTTACTAGCTCTCTATGGAGACAAAAGGCAGTTCTACATTCAACTTATGCTGATGATTTTGGTGATGATCTAAGAGCTCCTGAGCATATTCTAAGGCCTTCATTGTGAACGGGTCTAACATTTTCAGAACTGCACGTCCAGTACGAGCCATATACCTCGCCCATAATCAATGATGGACAGAACTGTTGCCTTATACAGCACAGTAAGGGTATGTCTACTCGGCTCCCAAGTAGTGTTCGATAGTTTTCTAATTAGATTTAATGCTCTTTTACTTTTAAATTTACATATGTAATGTGGGCTCTCCAGTTCAAGTGGGTATCAAATACTAATCCCAAAAATTTTTATGTTTGGCCAATTGGTATACTATGGTTTTGATTTTTAAATCTATTTCTTCACCTTTTTTTCCACTTTTTATTTTATAAAACATGATTGCTTGAGTTTTATCTATGGAAAATTTAAAGCCTACAGATGAGGCCCATTCATCTATTTTCAATGCTTTATTACTGATTCGTTCTGCATGTTTTATTAGGGATGCTGGGCAATATGTGGCAAAATCATCCATGTATAGGTTACTTTTAATACTTAATAGGTAGATTTTTACTGATATCATTAATTGCTAAAGTAAACAGTGTTCCACTAAGGGCGCTTCCCTGTGGAACACCGTTTTCAAGTGGAAATATTCTAGACAGATCATCATCAATTCTCACCTGAAAATTGGGGTTTGTCAAAAGTTCTGTATAAACCTAGGTAAATGTCACGGATGTTGTTGTTTTTGTAAAGTTTTTAATAGCATACCTCCATGTGGTATAGTGTACCTTTTCAATGTCAAAAAGACAGCTACAGTAATTTGTTTTCGTTCAAACCTCTACACGTAAATGGTCTTCTAAGTTACAGAGAGAAGTCAATGTGGATCTGTTACACTGAGACCCAAACTGAGTGGGAGTTAAAATTTTATTTTCTCGAATGTGCCATGTTAGTCGAGCATTTACCATTTTCTCTAACAATTTGCATAAGCAGCTTGTTAAAGGAATTGGTCTGTAATTATTTACATTGGGATCCTTTCCAGGTTTGGGATTGGAATTATTATAGCTTTACGTAATCATCTGGAAATAAATTTCAGAAGCCATAAATGATATAAAACTCTAATAAGTATGACTTTGCTAAAAAAAGGTGCTAAGTGAATCCTGTCTCAAAACAAATATTGTCACCTCCAGGAGCAGATTTATTGCTGTTCAGAGGCCCATATCCATCTCTGACATACTGAATTTTCTATTATAATATATATAGTCCAATTGTTTCAAAATTTATTGTTATTAATTCTATTTTATTTTTTTTTGTCTTGAGTGTTCATCTAAATTCTTATCACTACTTACATTTGCTAAATTTTCTCCCATTATATTACTTATTTCTTTTGGATCAAGTGTTCTTTTCCCATCTTTTAATTTAGCATGTCTAGGTGGTTTGACATAGGTACCATTTATTTTCTGAATTTTCCCATATTTTTGTATGGGAGTATTATTAGAGAGATCAATCGTATTTCCTCCATGAAATGATTCTTCCTTGAATTACTTCTTTTTTAAATTTTGCAGATATTTTGTTGTATACAGGTTTTAATGTATCAATTTCTAGTAATAATACCGTCATTTTTTGTAAGTTCTTTCTAATATCAGTAATTTTTATTACATTTTGTTGAACTTTCTATTCAAATTATCTGACCAATCTCCCTATTGGAGTCTGTTTCATATTTATTGAATTCTAATTAACTCATCAGACCATAGAGGGAACTTTGTGTTTTGTTGGATGAGGTTTGACTTTGGTATTGCTTTATCAGCAGCATTTTTAATAAAATCAACAAGAAATTTATTAGTTTTCATTATGGTCTTTAAATATTCAAACTGTGGGATATTTCTAGTGTGCATTTCATATCGCTCCCAATCTGCTTTATAAATGTTATAGTGAGGGACATGTTTTGCAGGATTATTTTGCAATAAGGAAATTAATATTGGGAAATGATCACTGGTGTGCAAGTCATCAACTGTATTCTAATCCAATCTGTCAACTATGCTTGTTGTACATAAAGTTAAGTCTACTGAGGAAAATGTTCCATGTGTTTTTGAAAAATATTTGCTAATTTCGTCATCATTTATACAGCACATGTTGGAATCCATGAACTCTTCTATTTTACTACCTATTCTATTTGAGTTTGTACAATGACAGTCCCATGGCCGGGTTGTGGGCGTTAAAATCACCTACTATTAATGTAGGTTCCTTGGTATTGTTAAGTAATCTTTAAGTTTATCAATATCTAACTTTTATTAGGTTGGTTATATAAGTTATAAATTATGTAGTATCATTTTTTTATTCGTATTTTTAATACTTGATATTTGCAAGTCCAGTAAAATTTACAGGTACTATGTCATAACATACTTTTGTTATGTACATATATAACATTACTAAATTTCCTTCTAACTTCTTCTCTAGATGTAGATACTAAGGTATGTTACCTATTATTGGTATTGTTTTGTTGACATGTTGTAAACATATTATCATTGTAGCTCATATTCCTTTAGTAAGCCGTTTGTATTTCTCCCAAATGTAATCTGGTCTGTAGACCATTCACGTTCCATTGTATAATATAATTGTGAAATATAACGTTAGTGTGTTCAAGTGTTATTTCTTTTGTGGATCATCAATCTGCATTTTTTCTAAAATCCTATTTACAATATTTATTTGTTTTTCTTTATAAGACATTATGTGTCCAATGCACATACAGCCCGTTTCATGAGTGTCCAAACTAGTAGTTTCTTTATTTCTGTAACTTATAAAATTTCGTATGAGTGTTTGTTAAACTGTCCTTTGTTATGCTTTCATTTTTGTTGCACAGTTCAATGACAATTCATTACATCCATGTGTTTCATGTGTCGTTTTTTCATTTACTCTTACTGTACCTATTGTTTGGTGATGGGGTAATCTCTTCTCCCATCACATAATCGACCCTTTGTCAATGGTTTGTTCTCTACTATTTCTTTGATGTTCTGGGTATCTGTTTCTGTGGTTTATTATTACTTTAGGAGACAAGGTATTTTCTTATTATTTGGTCTATGTTCTTTCTTGGGGTCTCCCGCCTTTATTTTTAATGGATGTATCTCTAATAATAGTTGGTTTTGTTGGTCTTGGGTGGAGTTCTTTCTAAAGGTCTCTTTTCTTCTTTAGTTTCTAATTCATCAGAACTATCTTTTTAATATTTCTATAGTTGCTTGTATTGTCTTCTAGTGATTCTATTTCTATAAAATCTCAAATGAATTTAAGCAAAGATTTGTATACATTTCTTGGTCCTTTGCTATAATGGTTTCTTCTTGCAAAGTAGTTTATTTTTCTTTGAGACTGATATCAGGGTTTTGTTATTCTTATTTATTTCCACTTTTGTTTCTTTGTTTGATCTTGTGCTGCAGAAAAAGTTCTCGTTTCTTAAGCGGGATCATACATTCCTCTAACCTTTAATTCTAATTTGGCTCTTTTTATAGGCATTCCTGTCCTTTCCTGAAGTAATTTCAATTCAGTATTGTATATATAATACATACATTCCTTAAGGTCTTATGGTGATTTTGTCAGTTCACGCATTTTGGTTCACACACTTCCACTGTGTGGCATGTTTATCAGATCCACAGTATGCGCGCTCACAGATGTGTGTGCTTAATTTTTTCTTGTATGTCCATACATTCAGTTTTTAGCACTGTAGTGGTTTAAGGGACATCTGGTCTCAGTTCTCTACTTTGGCCTAAGATTTTTATTTTAAGGGTAATTCATGGCCTTTAAAATTTTATCTTTACTTTATTCTTGATATTTTTCATTACTCCGTCTACTAGCTATGTTGTAATTTAGCAGTCTTGTATATTGTTGTAGCTTTTTTAAGGGAATCTAGCAATATATTCTTTTCTATTGATTCATCATTATCCAGGGAGTACTATAATTTACCTGGACACTGTTCAAATTGTCATGTTTTTAATATATGTACTAAAATTATCAATATTTTTTATGATTATTTAAGTAGTTTTTCGATTGATTTCTTGTAGTGGTTTCCTCAACCACATCTGTTCTTTACTTGTCTGAATGACATTTCAGTAGTTGAATGTCGATTCAATAAGGATTTTTTCTAATTTCAGTAGATATTTTTTCTCGTTTCTAATGTTAGGAATCTTGACCAACTTCCACTCCCAAGAGAGTCGAAGTGGAGTCAATGTTGAGTCAAGATATTTGGTTTTTTTACTTGTTTTTCATTTGGAGCATAGAGCTCCAGTGTAATTATTAAATCCTTTTTTTCTGATTTTTTTCAGAGAGAGGTCAGAGGAGGTTCCTCGCTGGTCGTCAACTGTGCAGTCACTGCATCAATGGGTCAGGGTGCCAAATCATTAATACAACTTTTGCATTAAGACAAGTAAGTGGAGAAAAAAAAAAAAGTAAATAAACCTGAAAACAACAAAAGATATCATCAGCCTTTCATGGGGTTTATTCTTCCGCCAATGGCACAGAAGTGAGAACCGACTCCCAAATGTCCGCATCCTACCCTATCCCAAGGGGATGGCACAACATGATTAGAGTGGCTCAAGTGTAAGCCAACCCGTTTGATAGGACTGAGAGCATTACTAGAATACAATCATCCCCACCCTAATCACATTATGGGGCCAAGCGGACAGAATGCAGAAGTCCTATTCCCAGAACTAGACCCCCTGGAATCCGTGGTCCAGTCCCGTAGAATAGTTCGCCTGAAAACTCAGAGTCCGAACATTATCGGGCAGTTGATGGTCCCTGCCATGGTTCTCACTATTTAACCGGATATAAACCCAATCCCAGCTATGATACCTTTTCCTGTTTACCAGGTCCAAGAAATTTGTCAGTGAAAATATCCACGCCATTTCAAATCGATAGGTTTGTGGGTGATCCGTCAGAGGCCGGGCTCTTATTCTTATTAGAGCGAAGAAGAAAGCCAAGCAGCGTGAAGAACCTACTTGAGGGCAACAACCTTACAAAAGGGTGAAGAGACAATAGAGGGACAGGGAGCCCCCTATGCTTCCTTTCCCAACCATGCCAGCTATGGATCGCGGAAGTTGGAGCCAAGCGCCCATAGATTGGTGTCAATGTATACCACTGTTGATGTTGAGCGCCCAAATGTTGGCGCCGAGTGCTCCACAGTCGGAAGTTGGTGCCAATCGGACAGGTGTGGAAGATTGACGAAGCGGGTGTCAAGCGAGTCAAAAAAGAGGAGCGCTCCGAGCTGAGTGCGAGTGCTCGAACCTTATGAGCTTTGACCTTAAGGGAAGATAAAATATCTTCTTGAACTTGAAAATGCACTTCTTTAATCGAACTTCTATGAAAGAAAGAAAGTGCATTCTTTGACAGAGGGCGTGAAGGGCTCTTCATTGAGCACCAAAGCTTGTCGGAGGGTCCTCTGATCTTTTCAGTCTTCTGAAGATGTACTTCAAGGCTCCCACAGGTCAAAGAAGTTTCTCTTCCTCCTTTGGCCCGAAGATGTCCGTTCATCTCTGAATAACAAACGAGCGAGGCCATGGCTTGGAAACGTCCTCATTCTGGGTAAGGAAACCTAGGGAGAGAGAGAGAGAGAATAATGCATTTCCAGTTTAAAATTTTACTCTCATGTCGAAGGCTTGCTGCTCACTAATGCGTTTGGCAATCTCTAATGCCACAAGAAGGAGAGTCTCCCTCATGGGATTCTTAAAAGAGGTCGAGCTGAGGTGTTTGAAAGTTGAGCTTGTAAGCCATTTCAGAACAATGTCCAAATTCCAGGAGAGAAATTCAGGCTTTTCTAATTGGAGGTTTCAAAGGAACTGATAAGGTCACTGAGGTCTAAAAAACAATAACTTATACCCCTTGATGATAGAGGGAGACAACTTCCTATCGGTCCTCAGGAAAGGTAAAAAGTCAGCTAACTGACTTATAGAGGTTTCAGAAGAAGAGATGTTACTTTGTCGGTACCATCCTCTGAAAACTGACCACTTGGATTGGTGGAGCCTGCTAGCAGAAGATCTTTTGCACCTAGCAAAAGCTTCTGTAGCTTGCTTTGAAAAGCCTTTTCACTCTGATGAGGCTCCTGATAGTCTGAAGCCTGTCAGGGCCAGAGAGGACAATCCCTGATGGGGCCTGAGGAAGTGGGGCTGTTTGAACAGCGACTGCCTTTGTGGCATAAGTTTTGGGAAGACCATTAACAGATGTTCTGGTGAGAGAAGAACTTGTTGGTCGCCTCCCTGATCAATCCCAAAGGAGGGAAGGTGTGGACATCCAGACCCGTCCAATCCAACAGCATGGCATCCGTCGCCTGTGCAAGAGGGACCAGGACTGGGGAGCAACAGGGAGGCAAATGATGACTTCTCAAAGTTGCGAAGAGGTCCACAGTTGGTTTGTCTCAAAGTTTCCAGAAATCAGTGCATACGAGGAAGTTCCGAGTCCACTCCATCGGCAACACCTGATTTCAGCGATTCAATTTGTCTGCAAGGACATTCATCCTTTCCCACAAGGAGCAAGTAACAATCTTCACCTGGTATTGATCTGACAAGAGAAGGAGGTCTTTTGCCAACTTGTAGAGAGAGGAGGAGAGGGTGACCCCTTGTTGTGGACACAAGACAGCGCTGTGGTGTTGTCCTTGTAAACCGCTACTGCTTTGCCAGAAACTAAAGGAGAAAAAACCTGGAGACTCAGTCGAATGGCCCTTAGTTCCTTCATATAGATGTGGACTTCTCTGATCTACAGCCCACATCCTTGAGATCTTCCAACTCCCTAGAAGGTCTCCCCAAACCCCCTGAAGTGTCGGAATAAAATTCTGGATACAACGGCAGAAGAGACTCTCTTCTCAAAGTCTTTCTACATACAACCACCATCGAAAGTCTGTCTTGAACTATAAGGAGATGGGGGAAAAGGAAGGAGTCTGGTTCAATTTTCCCAATCCAGCACACTTTAGAGAAAACTGAAGAGACCTCATGAGAAGCCGGTTCTACTGCGGCCCAGGTCCCCAGCAGATTCATCCACTGAAGTACTGAGCAAGTCCAAGGAGAGCGAAGCAACCAATCGTCGAGATAGAGACAAACATTGACATTGGGAAGGCGAAGCCATTTCCCAAGAGGACCTAGGATTTCAGTGAACACTTGTGGGGCGGTGGACAGGCCAAAGCACAAGGCTCGAAGCTGGAGAACTTTGCTCCGATATACAAGGTGCATGAATTCTTGAATCTGGATGTGTCAGGACATGGAAAAAAGGACGTCCTGCATGCCCAGGGTATCCACCCAGTCTACCCCGATGCAGAGGACATGACATATTGACTGGTTTCCATACAAAATTTGGTTTTCAGCACAAAATGATTCAGGAAGATGACATCCAGAACTGGCCTCTAGCCCCCTGATGACCTGTGGACCATGAAGAGACGGGGGCATAAATTGGTACGAGGTCTAGATTAAGGACCATACTTTCCTCCTTGAAAGGGCTGCTGTAGAGGAGAGGACTTGGATACTGGTACGGGAGCTTCCTTGGGTCGCTTGGAAAATTGAGCCAGAAGATAAGTCGTCGATTTCTACCAAAGGGCAGAGGGGACCACCTTAACAATGTTTTGGGGGCAAGAGATGGGATCTGCCTAATGGAGAGAACAGGAGAGCTGACTTCTGTGTTTCAGTGACTCCTTTAGTGGCAAAGGTGCACCACAGCTCTCACTTCTTCAAGATTCCCATCAAAAACAGGGAGGCAAGCTCGGAAGAATCATCCCTGCACAAGACATTACTCCAAACCAGTCAGAAGAGAAATCTTCAGACAAGACCAGACAATCATCCATTTTTATAGCTAAAGCGCCCACAACCAATCAAGGAAGCAAAAATTTCTTTGAACAGATTCTTGGCAAGATGGTCCAGTTTGGGCAACAAGAAGGAAATATTGGCTGCGGAGAATGCAGAACGAGTGGCGTTAAAACAAATTGGAGAAAGTTTAGTATATCTTAGTTTAACCAGACCACTGAGCTAATTAACAGCTCCCCTAGGGCTGGCCCGAAGGATTAGATTTATTTTACGTGGCTAACAACCAATTGGTTACCTAGCAACAGGACCTACAGCTTATTGTGGAATCCAAACCACATTATAACGAGAAATGAATTTCTATCACCAGAAATAAATTCCTCTTATTCTTCATTGGCCGCTCGGAGATTCGAACTTGCGGCCAGCAGTGCTAGCTAAGAACGGAATCCACTCGCCCAACGAGGAACTAAACAAATTGGAGAAAACCCCCTGGAAGTCGGCAGAGACTCCCAAGGAGGGAGCTTCCCCAGTGGCGAAGAATCGATACTTTTTCTTGAGAAGTATGGAAGGAGGACTTTACTTTGGTCCCTCTTCATGGCAAGCCACTCGTCCACCTCTCAAAAAACTTTCTTTGAGGAAGAGGAAAGCACTAGCTTAGGGAGGCAAACAACGTCAGCACTGTTCCCTCATAAGAAATGTCGAGGCTGGGGAAACCGGAGCGGCAGGCTCAAAGAAATCTGGAAAATTCGCCAGAAAGAATCTTGGCAAAGATGAATAAGCAGACGAAGGAGCGGTATATTGTTCCAGTTCGTCCTCGTCCTCTTGGAAACGACAGTTTCTTTTAAAAATCCCTTAAGTTCCTTAAGCTGACACTTAATTGGGGCTAAAGGAGAATTTTCCTGAGCTGATGAAGAAGGAAGAGGCACTGAGAGCTCCACTTTTGATGCCAAGTGCCCAAATGTAGGCGCCAAACACTCCACAGCTGGTGCTGAACGCTCCACAGTTGGTGCTGAATGCCCTGAAGTTGGGGCCTAGCGCCCGAAATTTGGCGCAGAGTGCCTGGATGACGCTGAACGCTCCACAGCTGGTGCTGAGCGGTCGGGTGCAAAGCAGGCACAAAGCGAGTTGAAATAGAGGAGCGCTCTGAGCTGGCAACGTGCTTAGCGACATGATACTCGAAGTATCATGTCGCTTAAAAACAAAAATGGGGTCTTGTGACTTGAAGGAGGTCCTGGACTATCCCAAGAAGGTTGATGATAAGCAGAAGCGATGGCAGGAGGAACGGTGAAACTGCAGGAAGGCTGACTAACACTAGTCTCCTTATGTCTTGACAGAAGAATGAGACCTGTCTGCCACATCAAATTGTCTTTTCAAAGGCTGAGAAACTGAAGATCGATGCTGCTGACACTTCGCATCCGGCAGAGAGACCTCCAAATCCAACAACAGATGAGAAGCACTGAACGAGACGCCTTTCCAGTGGTGCTCTGTCGTAGCCTGGGACTGAGCAACAGGCTCAACAGAGGGGGAGACTGCCATGGGCAAACTCCACTGACCTCCCTTGGACCTCCGATATGTCTTCTCCCTGGTGTGGGGGAGCAGGAAAGTGACTTTTGTCTAGGAGCACCAGGGGATGGACAGCCACCTCCTCAACACTCACAAAATTGTCAATGGGTGCAACATTAACACTTGGCACCATTTTCAACACAAAATCCCTGACAGAGCTTAAGAATTTTGCTTCGAGACTGGCAACAGCATTGGGATCGGAAGCATGGAAACCTGGTAAAGAAGAATGGGGTAAATGTGTAGGAGGGCTAAGGATGGGAAACATTAACATGAATCAAAGGAGGAGAAACAGAGCTGTCTTCTACCACATCTGGTAAGGGCTGCCTTCCTTTTCCTATCTCGGTCTAAGATGTCCAGATGGGATTTCAAGGTCTTCCCTTTACTATCTTCCCAATCCTGACACTCTGGACATGTAAGCTCTCTACTACATTCCTGCCCTCTACACTTGCCACACTTAGCCTAAAGTGTGCGAATCATAAGCCACTTTAAGAAGTCTAATTTTACACCCCTCAATGCAATAACAAATATTTGAAGAGCTGGAGTCTGACATATTTGTCAATCTTATAAATAAGATAGACAAATAAGATACACGTTAATTGGGAGCCAGCAGAAATCGAATTGAAGCTCTATACTGAGTTGTACCTATCAGTCCCGAAAGTGGGCGATTTTGTTAGACTGCTGTGTAGAAAGCTAGTAGCTATGTAATTGCTTGGTAAGTCACTTACATAAAAACTGTTTTCCATTACAAAGATGAAACTTTTCTGCTAGTTTAGAAAAAAATCTGAGGAGTTTTATGCAGCTTCTGATGTGCAGTTGCCCTCTGCCTTTGATATGTCTGCAGTGCAATTCAGTGTTTATGAATACATATGTTAATTTTCCATCATTTACACAACACAGTGGTATATCAAATTTGCAAGGGAAAAAAGATTACCGTTTTCACCTTGCCTTTAAACATTAGTAATAACACAGCCACACTTTGGGATTTATACAGCATGCTCCATATTAATTATCAAACCCACACTGTCATAACATTCAGAGAATAAGAAAGTCTAGTTACTCTTGAAAGACTTGACATTTTCAGTCCTGATTTCAAGTGGGGGCTTGTTTTACAGTCTTGAAGCTGCAAACCGAAAGGCTCCAAGCTGCATCAACACCCTTTAATCTTGCTGCTTTATCTAATATATATTTTATGGCTTCCTAGGTCCATCTTAGGTACATTTTGATCTAGTTCCAATAGTTTGCACAAATTATGATCAAATTAATCAAGTTTTTCAACAGAACACTAATCAAGATATTTTTAGATGATAGCCAATAACTGATTTGAGTACTGAGACAAATTACAGTTCATTATTGTACCCAAGTCATGTACTTGTCAGCAGTCAGGACTGGATTACTATTTATATTTAACCAAAAATCACCATGGTTTCTTACTTTAAAATCTTATTTTCATTTAATTTTAGCTGTCCAATTGTCATCCATTCCTTAGCACTGGTAAGGATGTCATTTAGTTTTTCATTTCTATCTCAGATGTCATTCATGGAGAAATAAAACTGGGTGTCCTTCACAAATAGCTCAAACATTACTAGATATCCCTGCAGCACTTATAAAAATCCAACTGATAAATGTAAAATAGGATTGTACCTAATACACTTCCTCAGGGCATTAGGAACAGGTATGACATAATCCCAAGGTTTTGGAGTTCTTCCATTTTTCATCTTCATGAGAGTTTCACTAGATGAATGTGGGTCACCAATTTGAACATAGTATTTTCTGTCACACAGAAAATACTCAAAATAATTCCAATGGATTGACAGATTTATGAAATTTAGTCTGCCAAGCCAAGCACTGGGGCACTTCTGGTCATTCAGCGCTTATGACAATAAAAATTACAGTGGTTGGAGTGGGTGGACAGCAAGATAAAGAGATCCAGAAAATAAAGGACATACAGTACATGGTAGAACTGGAAGAAAACCACGCACCTCTGCTGAGAAGTAATATACAGTAGTTAGATGTTGGAAAAGAAGACTGAAGAAAGGAAGTGGGGACAGACACAGTGTAAATGCTAGTGGGTGCAGCTGTGAGCTAATGGGACACTACAAACACCCACATTCAGAAACTGATGCACACCTCTATCAAAAGCAGCAGTATGATCAAACCCAAAATACCACACTTGCCTTCATCCAACATTTCTAATGGATCATTTACAACAGAGCAAACAGCAGTCTCTTTGGAATACAATTGTCTATTGGCTGATGACTATCCAGCAAATCATTTACTCTTTCCATATGAATTAGTTATTTAAGAATGATATATTCTAGCATGCTGGACATGAATGATAGATTTGAAAAAGTCCTGTATGAACTTAGATTTAGGTAATTATAAGCATCTTTCAAAACTGGTCTAACAGCATCAACTTTCTCAAATGAAGTGATTGCACTCAAGATAGTATTGACATTAACCCGTAGTGGAAAGATCCCCTCATGAAAGGATCTAAAATTGCATTTTTAAGAGTAAAATGTATTTTTCCTAACATACAAACCTGAGGTCCTTTACATATGGGGAATACTTTCACCGAAGCTGAACAGGTCGCTAAAGACTTACAAGGCATGAGTTGGTATTACAGTACTACCAGCTGGGCATGTGGTTGGTAACAGTGGGAAACCCAGGGTACCAACCGCCCTCATTCACGCATTCACTTTACTTTGTGGTCTAGGGCAGATTGTGGGGCAGCTGAGGTGGGTAACCTGAGTAAAGGACCTCGGGTTTGTATGTTAGGAAAAATGCATTTTACTCTTAAAAATGTGATTTGTTCCTACACAAATACAAAGCCTTGGTCCTTTACATATGGGGACTCAAGATTCGGTGGGAAGAATCTGAGTGAAGGTCTCTGAATGACTGGAAGTTCAACTCACCTTATGTACGCCTGGAGTAAGAGCCAAGAGGACATGGCCACTGGACCATGAGCACCGTTGTGAGAACTGTGGTGATACGGAACAGTCTACTAGACCGTCCTAGCTGTGACGAGATTACAGTATGTAAACAATCACACAGCTAGGCAAAGGCCAGCAAGAACCCTTCCCAGCCACATTAGGGGTGATTGGGAAACGTCGGGAACTAAGGACCAACATAAAGAATGGGTTTGGCAATTAGCCCGCAACTCCTTCCCCACCTTGCAGGGGAAAGAGAGGACATTACGTCTAATGTGCACCTAAAAGGCAACAAAGATAGGACACTCAATGATGAAACTCACCTGCATCACATGCCACCCAGGGAACAGTTCCCTGGGACAGCACGACCGAGGCTTCTCGTCTGTAGCTAACTCTCGACTGAGGAGATGAAGGCTACTTCAGATAGAAGACTAGGTCGCAAGGGCCTACATTCTTCACAAATGAAAGGGAGAGAAGCAACCCTCGGCGGAGAACACAAGGAAGTCCAGACTTGAAGAGTGACTCTGACCCGGGAAGAAGTTCCGTCAACAACACCCACCCCACCGCGAAGACGGATCCAGTCCCTGGGACAGTGTTGCAGAGGACTTCAAGGATATCCAGCTATATCCGTTGCCACTTGGCAAGAAAGCCTGTGCTTGCAAGGAAAGCTGGAAGGTCTCCCAGTCCTGAACACACAGGGATGTACTGCCTCAAGAACCGCTTCTTGTGTAGCTGCTACAGGAGGTTGGGTCAAGCAGAACTCTTCTCGATGCCTCGGCTATCAGGTCGGATGAAGGCGAAGTCTTCTAGTATTTGTCATTTGGTTAGTAACTCGGGGTGAGCAATGCTTGTGAACCTCTAGTGAAACAGACAAATACAGAGGGAAAAAAATGTAGATATTGAATTTTCCTCAAAAAAGACAGCATGCCTCACCGTAGCGGCCCCTGGTCTGGTATGAAGGAGCGAGAAAAACTACAGACTTGTTGTGCAGAAGGGCGATAGGGATTTCTCAGTCGAGCAGTGTCTACATGAATCTTCGTGAAGAAAAGAGTGAGCAGCACGTTCCATCCTGATCCCTCAAACCCGAGGCCAGGCTCGCCTACCAATACATCCTCACCGGGAATGCATCAGGTTAACTGAGCTGTCGAGTTTGCAATAGAACACTCTGAGTACCCGCAAATGTCAACAGATGAAACAGGAGGAAAAAACGATTACCACTTGTTTGTCGACAAATGCCACTACTGTGGTTTTCTTGTTCAATGAAACCAGTGAGTGTCGCAAAGCTCATCCTGAATTCTTGGACAGCTAAAGGGCTGCCCTGAGCCTAGGACGGCGATGAGAAGGTACTAATCGTCTCAGTCACACACCTTCAAGACAAGGTCTTACCAGTGTGCACCTATTCCTCCATGTGAGGGAGATATGCAAGCATATTTGAAGGTTCCTTCAATCAAGCATTAGCCTAACTCTTTCCTCATACTTGAAGAGGAAAGAAGGACGGAGGAATGGAAGCAGACTTCCATTCTCCACCATGGGGATGCTTCTGCAAGATGACAGGGTACAAAGACAATTAGCTCTAGCTGGGCTGGCATTTCCCGAATTGGGAGCACAGTGGAGGAGGCGGGATGGAAGTTCGATGGAAAGAATTGCCGAGACCTAAGGGAAATGGATACTTCTCCTGAAGGAATCCATTACCAGGTCTCGGCAATGTCGCTGCCAGCTCCAGAGACTCGATAAATATCATTTCATCCAGGCATCAGCAGCAGTAGAACTTCTTTCTCTCTTCCCTTCTTCCCTCCTTGCATATGGGAAAAAGGGTGGAAAGAGACACAGTTATGTGCACTTTCCTAGAATGGAAGAAGAGGACTATGTGTTCTACAATCTTCTTCTGAAGCCTGGGACTTCTTAGCTAAGGAGTTGAGGGGGGGTTGGCTTGAACTCAAGGTCGAGCTGAGATGACAAAGACCCAAAGGTCTTGGCCATTGTCCAAAGGACAAGGCAGTGCCCTGGTACGAATCTTGAATACCAAGGTATCTGACAAATCTCTGAAAGAGAAAGGCAGAACCAAGTAAAGGTTCGTTCCTAAGGGTCAAGCCAACTTGGGACTTACGAAACCGGAGACCTGAATTGGGACAAAGTCCTTCTTCTTAGCACCAGAATTGCCCACTAAACTGCAGTTGGCAAGACCATTCGAGGCAAGAATAATTCATGTTCTGTCGAGGCTGAGGAGAAGCTTGGTGTCTCGCCCCGAATGAACTCCTTCGAAGAAAAGAATTCATCAGGTCGAGAACGCTCTCGGAAGCAAGGACCGCGGTGGTCCCCGACACTCTTGGTCCCTTGGGAACTGCAAGGGTTGCGAGTGATGAAGATTATTCATTGGGGGAGCCACAGTCCCATCCTGGGGATCCTCGCGCTGATTCGTTGGTGCAAAGTTCTCCGAAAACATGAGGGCGATCACAACTTGAAGAGGAAGACCCTCGCTTTATCCAAAGCGTGAAACTCCTGTACCTCTCCCCTTGGAGGGAGACCCTGACAGATCCCATGAAACCCTCCTCGGCTACCTGGTTGTACTACGAGAGAATTGGGGGACCAACACCAAAAGCACGCCAGGCAGCTGAACTCCAAAGATAAGTTCGTCGGAGCTCTCTCTGTCCATCTCGCGCCTCTCAGAACAACCAAGAGGAGAAGAGAACAGGTTAGGAGAAAGAGCACCCCTACCTGTCCTGCCAGTAAGATAAGCAGGAGAGGTTGAGCTATAATCAACTGGAGATTATTGCCACACGGGGGAAGAAGAGCGCTTGCCATGGTAAGGTGCTTTCCTGGGAAGTGCAAAAAGTTCACTTGAACATAGCCGAGAACCCAAATCGGAAAAAGCTGAGTAGGGCCGAGACGAGCCGATCACGCGAACGTGATCCAGCTGGTTGGTATGCAGTAGACTGGGAGGCAGGCGGGGCGAGCCGAGCCAGTCTCGCAAGCCGAGCCAGTCTTGTAAGCGCGACCAGGGGTTGAGCTGAGCCGACTGCGTGAACACAATCAGAACTGGGCAGGGCAGAACTCGTCTGCCGTGAACTATTGCTAGGTTCCCGAACTCTAAACTCTTTCGAGGCCGAGGCCCCTCGAGAAGAAGGTTCAAAGGGGAATTCTATGTCTGCTATCCTGCATGCTCGAACCCTGAGGTTCAAGACACAAGAATGAAGCCCGGCTGAGCAACCGAAGCAGCTGGCGGGCAGTATCGAGACACCTGGTGTCTCGGCACCCAGACACATGGATGTCTTGGCACCCAGACACCTGGGTGTCTCGGCACTTTCTCTCATCCTGTGCCTCTCGTCAGGAGAGTGCTCATGATTCACAGAATTCGAGCTACCCACGAGACTCCCAAAAATTGGGAGCGGCTGCTTTCAGTTTCCTAAGAGATCGAAAGAGCCGAGCATAGATCCAGTCTTAGACACAGACTTCCAAGACCAGCGACGAGGGCGTGGCCTCAAGAGGCTGCGCTCTCGCGTCCCCTGAAACAACAGACCCCACAGGAGAATGAGAATCGGTTCCCGCCCGAGGGTGGGAAGAGCCAACGAGAGAAACTTGTCTCCCAGAAGAGAGTCAGTCCCTTAGAAGTCCCGCAGGACTCCCGAAGGGAATCTCTTTCCTGCTTCTTCTGGTGTTCAAACTGACAGGATCAAGACACCAGGCTGGGAACCCGACTGAGCACTGGTAAGCACTCGGGGAGCGCTTGTGGTGCTGGCAGGAAGAGCTGAGACACCTGGGTGCCTCGGCCCTTTCTCTTGCATGTCTGGATCGGGATACTCGATATTCCATAGAATCTCGAGCACTCGGAGTGGCCCGCGAATGAGTGCCCCAAGCAGCCCCCGTCTTAGAGGCGGAACCTCTAGGACTGGGAATGGGATTGCAAACCAAGGTCTGCGTGCCTGTCGCTTCCGAAACACAAAACCCAGGGCTATGCAAATCGGTTTCCTAACCCGAAGGTCAGGAAGAGCCAACAAGAGACCCACTGCCTCCTCGGAAGGAGGCAGTTCCTAGACATCCAAGGGCATCAAGGGGAAGAAGCAGCCTTCCTCTCCTTTGGCCGACGGAGGTCTGTCCCATTCCTGGGACCCCCTTGAACCTCAGGAGAGGAAGGGAAGACGCAGCAGAAGACGAAATCGAAGATAAGATGAAGAAGATGGCGGCTACTTCCACAGGGCGACTTCGTTCACTTCCACTCCGACATCATCTACAGGATGGTGACCTCCAGGGCAGTCAGGCAGGAACACAACAGATGCAGCCCAGGACACCACCACCAGAATGAATGTCGGGACTCCTTCATGTGAGATATCCTTTGATATATCCAGCCAACTACTCTTGTGTCTGCGATGCTCACTGTCAACCTGAAAGAAAAAGCAAAGACGATTAGTAGAGGGAGAGTCCTCTCGCTACAAGGGGAACTGCCCTACGCAGCGGGAGGAGGTACTCTAGAAGAGGTCGCCCGATTGCTCCCCGCCCCTGGTCTTCGCCCGACAAGCGAGCGAAGAGGGCCAAGGAGAGAGATCTACTAAAGGGGAGAAGGAAGAACATACGGGAAGAGAAAAAGGACAGAGGGGAGGCCACCAAGGACGCCGTGGAAGCGGAACTTACCGACGACGCCCACAACCTCCCACCCAGCCCCCAGTTCTCCAAGCGAAGGCAGCGAGCAACACTCAGCATCAGTAGGAAGGAAGTAGTGATGCCCCTTATAAACAGAGGGCAGAAGCCCAAGAAGGGAACGAACTCTTACGTCCCAATCAATGTAGGGGAGCGAAGATAATACGTCCCAAACCATATCTCCGAATGTACATGGGCGCCTTCAGTATTTACGTAAAGGGCTGCTGGAAGAGAAGCATTACCACTCGGTGACGCTTCTCAATTACGCCCTTGGCCGTCAAACCCAAGACACAGCGCAGAGAACAACGGCTCATGCAAGGTTATCACAAATCGTGGGTTTGTATTAATAAATATCAACACATGTATATATAAACAAAAATACAGAAAGATTTCACCGGGATAATGTCAGGCAGAGAGAACCAAAAACACGTCGGTAACGCATGACGGCCGAAAGCAAACTGGGATGTTTACATCCGGGCAGGCGGGTATTCCCGCCTACCTGGCGGTAGTTACTGCCTAACCACCTTGCTCAAGAGTTTAATGGCCGTTTCCAGCCTACGCCTGAAAGTAATTCCTAATGTCAAGGACCGAGGGTTTGCATATCGTGTCAGAACAACTGGAATGTTTACATCCGGGCAGGTGGGTATTCCCGCCTACCTGGTGGTAGTTACTGCCTAACCACCTTGCTCAAGAGTTTAACAGCCGTTTCCAGCCTACGCCTGAAAGTAATTCCTAATGTAAAGGACCGATGGTTTGCATATTGTGTCGGAGCAAACAAGCTTTATGTATTTATCGTTTACTGGTGTAAAAATAACAGCAATGTGTTCTTTCATGCATAGTAGTTTTGATTAAAATACTTTCTCTCCCATTTTAATTACTGTACGATTGAGTTTAATCCATGTTGCCAATGCATGATAATTTACAGTATAGTCATCAGCAGCTACAACTTGCAGCTTAAATTTAGCAGTATATTTCCTTGCTGATCTTTTATCCATACCGAACAAGGGTATAATGCAAAAATGTATCAGTCCTAGTCTACTTAACATTAATTATGCCATAACGTACGGTAATTCTTTATTACCGTACGATGGCTGAAATACCAGGTAAAAGGCTTTTGTTATCCGATTCCATTATAAGCAAAACAACAGTTTCTTGGTCGGTTGTTTATGGCTGTGTGCATTTACACAAGAGTATAACATTACTAACAATACTTTTATCATTCCTTCTACTTTTTTAACTAGAAGATGGGGTAAAGACGGGGGAAAAGTTGTCTATTGTAATTTGGTCTCTCTCACTGCCTGATAACACTGCTGCTTGCGCCCATGCAAAGTTTAAAAATATTTTACAAATAATATTGTGGTATCGGTACTAATTGCTTACCCCATTGCAAAATCGAATTATCATGAGGTGAATTATCATAACTCGAGCATTACCTGAGTATTTTAATAGTTTTATCAAAAAAAAGCATTTAGTCATGAAAATGAGATGAAAATACAGTATTTAGTGAATATTTCTCAGTGAAAAAATACTGCGAGTTGGCGAATTTTCCACAAATAATTGGTAGATGTGTTCCAAAGAGAAATCCATGAACACGTGAGTCCGCGAATCATGAGAACGCAAATCCGGGGGGTTTACTGCAATAAATATCAAACACAAAAATACAGAAAGATCCCACCGGGATAATAAGAGCTTAACGACAGTCAGGCGGAGAGAACTGAAAACACGCCTGCAACACATGACGGCTGAAAGCAAACTGGAATGTTTACATCCGGGCATTCCCGCCTACCTGGTGGTAGTTACTGCCTAACCACCTTGCTCAAGAGTTTAACAGCCATTTCCAGCCTACGCTGAAAGTAATTCCTAATGTAAAGGACCGAGGGTTTGTACATTGTGTTGGAACAAATGGTAATTCTAAGTACTAGCTCGGCACCTGTTTTTACCTTGGAAACTGGTTTTTTCTACACTTAGGGCTTCTGATACTGGCAGTGAGTTTGTTTGTTGTCGGCCGAATGTTATTTGGCCCCTAACTCTACTCACCAGTAAAGGGGGACTGTGTGAATTCGGGGTTTTGGGTGGGGTAGAACGCAGTAATGGAGCGGACATGTTTACGTTGAGGAGGCGCCCTCTGGAGGAGAAAAACGAGAGGGAGCCATTCGCCAACAGGAGGGAGCGCCTACAGTTTAGTAGGCCAAGACTATTGTCTTCCAGTTTTCTAGATGGTACCCACCACCAGATGGCAGTAGGTTCCGACTAGAAAACTGGCGGATGAATACAAGCAAGTTGGCGCAGGGACGGAAGCTAATGTTTACCATCATTTCTATAACATAAACAGACCTAACCTTTCCTATAGTGCCAGGTCCTGACCTAACCAGATGTTACCTACCTAACCTAACAGGGCAGCATGCCCTAACCTGGCCAGGGGGACAATGGACCCCACCAGAAAGCCAGTTAACATAAATAAACCTAATCTTTCCTATTATGCCGGGTCCTGACCTAACCAGATCTGACCTACCTAACCTCTCATAGGACGGTGTGCCCTGAACTGGCCGGGAGGGGCTTCACCCCCCTTGGACCACCTCCCAAGAAAGCCAATAGAAAGTATAACCGTAAATTGAAAACACCATACTTACCTAAGTCGAAATCAGAATCATTGGAGAATTCAACAAACCAACGGTGCGTTCTTTGCACTGCCACAAACACCACTGAAATCACCCACAAGGCCACTTTTCCCCCAAAAACACAAGAAATGACCTATCGTCATTTCATAAAACTGCTAAATCCAGTATCGTCACCACATTGGTGGTGGCAAATTGCAAATGTGTGGGATGCGATGCGGATGGCATCTTGGCAACCTGGGAAAGACTGGGTCAGGTATTGGGGCGGTATTATTTCACTTATGGACATTAATTGCTTTCAACATAAAATATAGGTTTTTCTGTTGTGGCATCTTGGCAACCTGGGAAAGACTTAATAAAATTACGGTCAGGTATTGGGGCACGTTTTGGGGTCGCGATTCTGACAAGCTGTCGTAAGTATATTATTTGCCGTGGGTTGGGTCATTTGTGGAACTACTTACCTTGGCGGAGTGATTGTGGCCCAGGCAGAAGGTGAACGCGGCCTGGCCAACTTAACGATAAACAACCCCAGGAGGGAGTTAAATACATTTCGCCATGTTTAGTACTGGCATCGGGGGATGGAATGTCCCTTCGCTATGTTTAGTACTACCCTGGGGGGGTACCCATACGTTAACAAGTTATTGCACTTGCCGGACGGGATATGAACCGTTCCAAAACAGATGTACCTGTGCTCTGTCTTGTGAAGATCACGTATGGAAACCCCTTATTAGATGGACTTCAGGGGTTAATTACAGGTTAATTACATTTGTGCAACAAAAATTGAAGGGAAAACCATAATTAAAAAAAAATTCAAGTTAAAGGAAACCATAAACAAAAGGCTTAAATACTCCTGTTGATTTTAATTTTTAAATAGGCTACCAAAAACTTGTTCCTATGAGAAAAGGTTTTTCTGGTGTATTATGATGTGATTTGAATGAAATTTCCGCCAAATGAATACTTATCCTTCCCTGGCAAATGATATACTGTACTACTTTGATCTACCACAAAAACATAAACAAAAGGCTGTAAATACTATTCTGACAAGTTGACTTTAATTTTTAAATATTTGCTAGCCTATTCATTTGCTGGATTTCTTTAAAACATGTGTAATAGATCATAATGGAACAGAAAACCTTGTTTATGTTGAAAGCAATTATATAAGGAAATAATATTATTTTATAAGTTGCAAATACACGATATGAAATTGTAACCTACATTTTTGAAAAGAGCTCGTCATCTAATTTGGACTTATAGGGCAAGACAAAATCCCCCCCTTCTTCATAGCTAATAGGGCAAAATTGTGACCAGTAAACAGGCCTACCCCTAGCTTACGTGGTATTTTATACTGACAACTTATACAATTTTACAGACTTGTATTCCATCCAAAGCCACAAGCTATATAAACTATTCAAGTCTATCAGCATCATACTACGAATAATTAGCCTAAGCTAGGCCTATATTGCCCAAAGCGGTAAATCCTAAGGCATCAGCTAGTAACTTAGCCTAGGCAAGTTAGGTGCCTCAATTATTTGATTACTATCAACCTAACAAAATGGCTAGGCTCGTACTGCGATCAACTTCAAAAAATATAATAAAAACATACTCCTGGCAGAATGTTGTGCATAAACCTACTAATTATCATATACGTACTGTTGATCTTTGGCGGAGGAGGGAAAGATGTAAACAAAAGCTTTCGGCGTCACTACACAACTACACTCTTCTTCCACCTGCAATAAGCAAGAATGGTGAACTGCTCGTTCACAATACACAGTACTTCAATGCTTTTCAATTCCAACTGTTCATTCAGTGAATACCTGGTTATTACTGACATTTTTTACAAGAAAATTATAAACTTTAACTGACAATCAGAAAAGGAATCGGAGGAAGGAATAAATGGGCCAATAGAAAATACAAGGATAATAATTATTATTTGCAACTTTCACGAACAAGGTATTTGATCTACTCGCACCGTGAATATTTTTATGATGATGATGTATCGAACCATTGTTTTCTGCTTTCCAAGATAATTTTCTCTGAAATATGTTAATTGTCAGTAGCTAACAAGGATTAACCTCGACATTGATGACCTGGAAAAATGAGTGAATTTACAATAGTAAAGCAAAAGATTACATATATAATATATATATATATATATATATATATATATATATATATATATATATATATATATATATATATATATATATATATAATGAATCATGAAAAATATGGAACGTGATGAATAATAAATGTAGGCAAATGCCGCGAAGGAATCCATTGTTTCATATTCCTTCGTGGTATTTTCCTATTTATATATATATATATATATATATATATATATATATATATATATATATATATATATATATATATATATATAAAAGACAATACCACGAAGGAATATGAAACAACGGATTCCTTCGTGGCATTTGCCTACATTTATTATTCATCACGTTCCATATTTTCATGATTCAGATATATATATATATATATATATATATATATATATATATATATATATATATATATATATATATATATATATATATATATATATATATATATATATATATATATATATATATATATTATAAAACTTTTTGATTTACTATTGTAAATTCTCACTAATTTTTCCAGGTCATCAAAGCATGTCGAGGCTAATCATTGTTAGCCACTGGCAATTAACACACACACACACACACACACACACACATATATATATATATATATATATATATATATATATATATATATATATATATATATATATATATATATATATATGTGTGTGTGTGTGTGTGTGTGTGTGTGTGTGTGTGTGTGTGTATTAGAAACATAATGAAAGTGTCAGCAAATGCCCAAGGGAAGTCAAGTATTGTAAGTAAGGCCTCATATATTTATAACGATAAAATCAATGCAACCTGTTTTAGGTCAATTATCCTTTCTTTAGCAGAATACTGTTCACTGGTGTGGATGTCTGCCTCTGCCAGAGCTTTACTCTATTAGATAGAGTGGTTCGTGGTGGTACTGATCGTTTAGGTTTCTTAACATTATCAGTTATGACTTGGACCATCGATGGATGGTTTATTGTTTGTCAGTTTCTCATAAGTTGTGTTTTAACAGAGATCTTTCACATTCCCAATGGATTCCTGATCCTCTTTTCCTGCCGAGAGCAACCACATTTGCTGCACAGCAGCACCAATGTGCAGTAAATGTGCCTCGCTGTCCAACTTCTAAATATCAGAGAGCTTTTATTTCTTGCAGCGTTGACTGCGGAACAGTCTTCCTGAATTTGTTGAAAAAACTGGAAACTCAAAAGTTCAAGGGAAGAAGCATTGCATGTCTACCCTAAAGCAATTCTCCTTGTATTTTATAATGTACTTACATTTTTATCTATTTATTTATTAATTTGTTTATTTTTTCTTTTCTAATAATTGATATCTTCTTTCTGTATTTCCTATTACCTTCTGTTAGTTTTCAAATGAATACCAAATACTTTGGGAGCTTGAATTGCAAGTCAATGGCCCCTGTGGGCTTGTTCAGTATGAATAGGTTTCATCTTCGGAATATAATAATAATAATAATAATAATAATAATAATAATAATAATAATAATAATAATAATAATAATAATAATAATAATAATAATAATAATAATACTGTAATAATAATAATAATAATAATAATAATAATAATAAATATTTTTATGGAATGGTTTGAAAAGGAAGAGGTGGGCAAAGTAAATAAAAGGAACTTAAATATCGTAAAATGGGTAAGATACGTGGATGACATTGATTATTTACAAGGGAGAAAAGGAAGATCTACACAAGTCCCTAGAAAACATAAATAAACTAAATGACCACATCAAGTTCACAATAGAAGAAGAGAAGGCGGGAGAAATTCCTTTCTTGGATGTCCTGGTTAAGAGGGAAGGGGAAAATTTAAAATTCAAGGTATATAGGAAGAAGACACACACCAGTTCATACATACATAGGTTCTCCAGTCATAGGAAAGAAATAAAAATAGGAGTAATGACAGGGTTGGCCATCAGGGCTTATAGGACTTGCAGTCCCGAATTTTTAGACAAGAGCTGGACTACCTGAGGGAGAGTTTTAGGAGATTAGGCTACCCTAAGTACTGGAGGGAGTGGGCACACATCAAAGCAAGTAAAAACTATTTTGGGGAGAGAGAAAGGATGGAAAAGGAACATTTGGAAGGGAAGAAAATAATTAGAGTCCCGGACAACAACTCTATTGCACCCATCAACAGAAAGCTAGATAATTTCAAATTGATAGGCAGCTACAAAAACACCATTAGGAATAAAATAGTTAGAAACAAAAAGTCGGTAGAGGGGGAAGAGATTAGAGGGGGGGTATATATGGCAGCGTGTCTAGACTGTAAAGAAGGGTACTATGGCGAAACTGGCAAATAATGTAAAGAGTGAAGCAAACAACATCTGCAGAACATAAGGCATTATAATCAGACGTTGGCAGCTGCCAAACACTGTTGGGAAAATGAACATAAAATAGACTTGAAAAATGTGAGTTTTCTGTACAGGAACACCAACAAAACGTCTAGACTGGTTGTAGAGAACGCCTTCATAACTTGCGCCAACAACACAATGGCAGGGAACAACGGAAACGGCTTTGAAGACAGCATATCCAGAAAAATCGTATACTCCACAGTAGCAAGGAAACGAAGGAAAAACCCAAGAGAACGCACAGAGAACGGACACCTGGAAGAAGGGAGCAGAGAAAGACCAAGATCACGAGGGGGTGGGGGTCACACAGGAGGAGCTAGGCGATTATAGGATTAAAAGTACCCAGCACACAGATATGAATACAGCTGTACTACGCGTCTCTTCATTATACGGATACTTGATAATGTGGACTGTTTGTCCAAGAAAGCTTGTAACTTTTTCTGAATAAATACTCCATTTGATACCATCCAGTTTGAATGAGGTTCTTTTAGTGATATATATATATATATATATATATATATATATATATATATATATATATATATATATATATATATATATATATATATATATATATGTAAAACTCCCACATTTGCATTCTCATGATTTGCAGACTCACCTGTTCACGGATTTCTGTATGGAACATGTATATTGTACACATTATTTGGGGGAAAATTGGCCCATTTTTTGGTATTTTTTGCTGAGAAATATTCACTAATTACTGTATTTTCATATAATTTTCATGACTAAATGCACTTTTTGTGATAAAACTGAAAATACTCAGGTATAAGCATTTTTAGAGTTTTTTGTGTTTGAACTATCAAAATAGGTGGTTCTAAGTGTTTTTAGATGGGTTTTAAGTTATTATGATTTTGCTATTCGCAGGGGGGTATGTGGGTACACATCCCCATGAATACAGATATATATATATATATATATATATATATATATATATAATATATGTATATATATATATATATATATATATATATATATATATATATATATATATATATATATATATATATATATATATATATATATATATATATACATATATATATATATATATATATATATATATATATATATATATATATATATATATATATATATATATATATATATATATATATATATTTATATATATATATATATATATATATATATATATATATATATATATATATATATTATATATATATATACATATATATATATATATATATATATATATATATATATATATATATATATATATATATATATATATATATATATATATATATATATATATATATATATATGATATTCTCTCTCACACAATTTATATTAAAGTCATTGGAACCATTTGCAGAGACTGTCTCTTTATCTAGACTTTGAATCTGTCTATACTTCTCTTTGTCTAAAGATAAGCTTCTTAGGAATACAAAAAGATAATTCATGTTTACTTCCTCATTATCGGGTATAGTGTCGAGGACGGACTTTCTTTCTTGGATGTAGATGTGGAGCAAGAAGAGAGGTACAATATGACCATGACCAAAAGGCAACAAACATGGGATGGTGCCCTAATGCTCATGGGGAGTGCCCTGTCACTTACAAACTCTCTATAGTAACTGATAACGTGAGACATGTAATTAAGCACTGTTCCAAATGGAAACCTACTCATGTGGAGCTTGAACGTGTTAAGCAGCTCCTCACTAACAATGGCTTCAACAGCAACTTAACTGAGAGTTGCATATGAAAACAGCTGGACACGCATGATAGCACACCAGCGATGACGTCTACCTCACCAGGAAACATCACATTAAATTACAGAATGACATATTATAGCCAGTTTAAGGATAAAGTCAAGGCCATGAGATGGATAATTGCCAATGGTGCTACGCCTACAAATCATAATGAGAGTGTCTCCTTATGAGTCTACTGCCATCCAAACCTGGCCTGCAACCTTGTAATGCGGAACAGCACTGCTCCCTGTCAAGAGATATATGAGATGATGACCAGAGTTTATAAATTTAAATGTACTAAAGGGACACGTCAAGCCTTCAGCAATTGCTACATAGGTCGAACCTCTAGCACTCTATGATGATGATAACAAGCTCAACGCAACCTTGGGGCTATATTCCAACATTATGCGGATGTCCACAACTGTAAACCAACAGCGGAAAACCTATCAGAAGGCACAGAGATTGTGAATAGAGAAGCCTGGTTCCATAGGTTGCAAATAACAGAAGCCATAAATATAAACCAATAATGGCCTGCATAAAACATGCAAAGGAAAATGGATTTCATCCTCTCTTCTTTAAGGAAACCACAAGACATCTGTGAGAATTTGGAGGAAGAAACGAGCACTCTATATGCTGTAAACTGAAATGTGGTAGATTCTAGCATATTGTAGGATCATGCCAAATTAAGGGATGCTTTCTACTTTAAATGCCATCCTGCTTGAGACAATATTAGACTTCATTAAGGCTATTGTTCATACTTTGCATGAATGCATGACAAGGGTCTAAGATTGTAATTTGTAGTTATGTACCTTAAAGTCCCTCCTCCCCTCCCCTCAAACTAGATGTAGAGGAGATAAAAATTAAAAACTAAAACTTCATAATAAATATAGGATGGTAAGAGATGAAAACTTCATAATAGATATAGGAAAGTCAGAGATTAGGATGCAACTTAAGTGAGAGGGATCTCTAGCAGCTGGAACAAAAGATTTTCTGCTTCATAGCAAATTCTTAATTGGTTATCCCTTTCCACTGCAGTGACAAGCAACCTCTAGTATGGCAATAATACTGTACTGTAGTTTGTATCTAAGACAAACGAAGTTTGTTTGAAAAAAAATTATGCTGAAGTCAGTCAGTATTTTACCAAAAGCCTGACTTACTGAATCCTTATCATGATATGGACCTAAATTACTATTAAAGTTTGATAGAAAAAATTTTGCTTCTGGCTTACCTTCTTAGAAACTGTCATGAAAACACACACAGCATTAAAAAATCATAGTAAATATGTTTCTGTAAGAAAAACAATGTTGCAATTTACTGGGATGATTCATGATTCTAAGGGCTTAAGGAGAAGATATCTCTCAAGGGCAGTTACTTCCATGCTGCATTACTAGTCACTCAATGTCAATAAAGACTAAGCCTTATGGCAATGTCTCTTGGGAGATAAACTTCCACATCTTGAGAAGCATACCATCTGGTTTTTAAGACATAAGTCAAAATAATAACATACACAATGCAGTTTAAATACAGAAAAGAAATATAAAGTTTTAAGAAAATCTATTTCCCTGGGTTAATTTCTATGCTATTCATGAGGTGGTTACAGAAAATAGATAAACAAATAAAGAGGATCAACTGTATTAATTGTTTAAATTCGGTATATGAACCTAACAAAATAAAAGTTCACTACTATAATGTATAACTTTTTCCTACATCATTACCTTACTTGATAACTTAATTAAGTATTCATCATTAACAACTTTCACAGCTTAAAATATATACCTACTTCCAATGTATAACAGCACATTCATTTTATTTTCAATACTCAGCAAGGGAAATAGTAATAATGAACATTAAGATTTCAATTCGAATACTGTAAAATAATACTGTAAACCCTTTGCAACCAGGGCACCTAATGTCCATGCAAAATTCACCCTAAAACCTTCTGGATTATACTAACAATAATTTCAAAAACAATGAAATTATTGTAGAACAGAACAAAACAATATAGCAGTCTAGTAGTGGCAATTAAAAGAAACAGTATTAATGTATACCATTATGCTAGTATTGACAGTAATTACAAACAGCAAATAAGGAACCTGGAAAACACCCTACTGTTACAAAGCTAATGTGATACACATGCAAAGCAAAAACAGTAGTGTAAATAAAAGGCAAAAGTCTGAAAAATCTTTATTTTTTCTGGAATACCTTTAATAATTAATCTCTTGTTCCTGTACATGTAATTGGTCACCAAGTGTGCTAAAGTAACACAGAACAACATACAAGAGGTAACCTGTGTATTCACAGTATTCACATTACAGAAAAGTTACACAAAATTAACTGAGATCTAATTAAATATGAACTGGACAACAAAGATGATGCAATAATTACATGATAGATATTTCCACATTCACACAAGAGCCATGAAATCAGGCCAAAAACATGCATCCATTACAGTAAACAGATCATTTATTTCTTGAAAAGTAGAATGGCCAGCATTAAATAAATATCTTATAATATAAAAGGAACCCATCACAGGACACAGGATTAACAGTGATCTCAAAGTGTTCTTCTGACCAGGTATAAAGTTTTATGTAATGGCAAATGATGCAGATAACTGGCTAACACAGAGTACTGCACAAGTGGTGTACAAGGCCAATAAAGTCTGCTTTACATGCACTTCAAATTTTATTTCAAACCTCTCTGTGGATACAAATTACTAAAAAATTTAGTTTCTAACTCTCTACATGATCACAAGAATAAAAGTAAAACACTTGCTCTACTGGATACTTAAGACTAAATCATCCATATGAATATTGAGAAGTACCTTGTTTTGTTAATACAATAAGACCAAGCATCTGTACCTTAAGCTTTGGTTGACCTGAGAATGGGACCAAGACATGTTTTTTTAATATGGAAGATCTGACTGCCCACCTCCTTTGGTCTCAACAATGAAATTGCTATGTGAATGACCATCTTTTGGAAGACCCAAATCTTGAAAATCCTTGATTGAAAATCTGAAACCTGTTACTGTAGATGTTTCATACAGTCCACCCATCTCACCATAGGATCAATGAAAAACTTGATTCAAAATTGTTTTCTGGAAATCCTAATAATATTTCCTTAGTGCTTTAATATTACAAAATTATCAAATAAAACGCACAAGATTTTTCAAACACAAGTTAATATAGAAACAAAAACTGTTCAAACAAGCACTTTCTTCTGTTCAACACAGACACATAAAAAACATAAAAATGTATAATATAAAGCAAATACTGTATTATCCTTTCTCATAACTAAAAGTTTGACTCAAAAATAACTTGCAATGTAAAGAAGCTGCAATAAGCACCTTTCAATCTTACATAACACCCCATCAAATGCTGTTCAGAAGACATCTTAGAGAGCAAACTCAAGTCATCTACCTGCGTTACAATATCAAGTAATGCAATTTTAAGTAAGATGAGCATGTACAGGACAGTACTGATCGGATCTCCAATAAAACGGTGAATATAATTATATAGATTTATCATATTTGGAGTATACAGATAATGGGTCAAATTGCACTGCTTACTCACTGGATGCAAGATGATTACACTGTACAATTAAATTTGAAGACATGCATATATTGGATTTCTCCTCTGACTAGAATGAAAAAAGACTTAGATGGAGGTGGAATGTGCAACATATTCAAGATATGCTTTGATATATGAAACGTAACAAACACGGCACTTCAAACTTACCCCACAGAAACCCATGATGTGCTATCACTGCGTCCTGTCAGTGGCCTTACATACATTTACATATGCCTCTTTCCTCATACTTGTAATCACAGATAAGGGGTCAGAAATGAGGGAAGAACACCGAGCCAACACACAATAAGCAATGTATTTGTACCTACTGCTATATAATGAAATTGAAAATAATAAATTATCATGAAAAATATGTAAAATCAATGAAATGCTACAAGCAATACATGCTAAATTATTAAAGACTGGAAACAAAAACCCCCAAGATGACACCTGCATCTGACTATTCACATAAACAGAACTAACAATTCTACACCTAAGAACAGAAACAAAACTTTCTGAAAACAGTACATTAATGGTCTAAAATGGAGTTTGATGGAAAAAGTTTAAACACAACACTCATGAGTAGCTAGATGAAAACCAATTTCTGGTAATATAAAAGATGTAACAGCAAGATCCCAAAGGTCATACCCAACCCAAGTATGCTGCATACCCTATCCACTGAAATTTAACAGATACGAAATCTTTTCCCATTCATTGTAGTGCTTATGCTGTCCCTCTACCCTGCATCATATTTGCCTCTTCAGGACGGACATGTTTCACCACTTCTAGAAGTGCCTCTAAACTCATGGAAAATTCTATGTTCTTTATACTCATGACATTGTTTTTATAATCAAATTGCTTTTACTGTTGAATATGTTACAATAAATTCAGCAATAACAAGCCATTACTATCATTATATATATATAAGATATTTTAAAACTTTTGTTTCAATATCCCCTTACACCAATATATCTAAATTGATTTCAGCTGGTTCCTACATCAAAACAAGTGCTGGTTCACATAAAGTAAATTGAAAAATAAAATATAACAATAACCTAAATACTGTACTGCATTTTTTTTACAACAGTCAGAGAGAGAGAGAGAGAGAGAGAGAGAGAGAGAGAGAGAGAGAGAGAGAGAGAGAGAGAGAGAGAGTTTAATCATGAACTTGATGAGTTAACTATGCCTTGAAGTGAGTGTATGATGTGGATGAATGTCTGGCTGGTATATAATTATGCTAATATGTCAACTGTACGGCACATTTCTTACACTGAACACATACAGTATTTAAATTAAGCTTTAACAGTACATACACAATAATGTATATTTTATGCACACAAACCAAAAAATAAGTTTGTATGTCTGCAGTTGTATATAACATATAATGCACGGTAAATATGAATGTCTATATTCACTTAGTTTTATGAATATCCATGAATGTATGTGCAATGATCTTCAAAAATACATAAAAATGTACAGCAACAGACTGCATTCAAAGCAGAGATGACTAATTAAAAAAACATATGTACACTGTACATTTACCAAACTATTTACAATAAGCCTTATTAAGTCCAATTACTATGCAAAACATATAAAAAAAGATATAAACAACACTGAATTCAAGACAAATGCTATGGCTTCTTATTGCATTTTCACCTTATCCACATGTGCCATCTACAGTGCCAGATTCATTCAACAAGCATATTGTAGCACTGTGCTCTTTTTTTTTCTCATGAAAGAAGGATCTAACATTATCAATAACTGCATAACGACCCACAACAATACAGGTTGCATTTATTTGTGCCATCAAAAAATTGCATTTTTGATGGCAAATCAAACCAGAGCATTTTTACATGGAAGAGTGAATAAAGAATGAACTCTGGGAGTTAACTTGAGGAAAACCAAAATATACTTGAAGCCTAACATTAGGTTCTAGCATCTACTGAGAAGATACAGTTACTATCCTTCCTTGATTCATTTCCCATTAAATCATGTACTGATACCTTTTAAAATAATTTTCTTTTTTATGAGATAAAGCCGAGTCATCATTATAAAAATTATATGACTTGAGTTATCTGCAAAATACTAACACCACTAACTCATGCAAAAAGCTTAATATTACTGGCTGTTCCATGAAGTATCATTGTTAGGAGCTAGACTGGTAAAAATCCCCAACAAAGCCATTAACTACACTATCAAGATTCCTTAAAATATTATCAAAACCAAAGTTTGCTTTCCTAGCATGTTCCAAAAACATTAATAATACATAGTACTACAACACTGCTAAGCTGAAAATCTGATTATAAGAAAGATGTGAAAGGTCAGATGATCATGAGAAACTGTGCTCTAAAAAACTAAGGGGATGAACTTGGATGTATAATGAAGCACCAATATTAACTAAGCAAAAATATGTAGCTAGCTGCAATCACAAATGATGTTGGACCTTCTTTCTGTCATTATTGCTAACCACAATTCCAGAGAACATGTTTCACTCTACACAATCAGCAGTTCAAAGTTGGCACAAGCAACTTGTCTTTAATGCACAAGATTCACATATCTTAACAGCCATGCAATATGTGAGGCCTCAAATGCAAATCACCGTTACTATTAAAGGGTAAAGAAATAATGATCCTGTCTTTTATGCTGAATAAGCATAATGATTGGAAAATACAAAGAAAACTCTGACACAATCAAAGGAAAATTGTTTTTGCACAAGGAATGCTATTCTAAATGACAATATTCAAGATATGGACTAATAGAAATTATGGTCTTGAATAGTCTGTGATTTTAAAATTTCCTAAAGTAAGGTTTTACTACATAATATTCTTGCATTTTATAGAAATATAACTTGATCTGATATACAAATTGGCACATTTCTCAATTCTAATTTTGCTCTATGATAAATGACGATGATTAGAAGCACTAACTTAAATGCTTTATTTCCTCTAAAAATATCAGCTATACAGTATCAAAGAAATAATAATAATTTCCTACAGGAATCACTCAAATCTCCATAGAATTTTGAGGAAAAAATAAACATCATATATACAATGTGATAACTAAGTGAGACAAATTAACAATTCAATAAGAATTTTCAATTCATTCTCTTCTACAGGTAGTGACATTGTCCTATTGCATTCCTCTTCAAACAACTGAAATCTGATACTGGACTCATTTTAATTTGCAAAGAAATACAAATGTAACACCAAAAGTGATGCAGACAAAAAATCAAAGATCACTTTCATTACAGATGATGAAAAGCTTTGCAACATGAAAAGGAGGAGATGCACAAATACCACAAACATTGAGCTTTCTACCTGCAGAATACATTGAGCTTTCTACCTGCAGAATAATGGAAGCTACTTGTAGAAGGTAAAAAAGATGCTCCCTTAGCAAAATGTCTTCAGAAATGTAACACAGATACTGCACCACACTCAAGAGGTTTGTCTTAGACCCTAAATGTGGAAAGAGATATTTGGAGAGTTTTGTCAGAGATGTAATACACTGCACCCCTTTAACTTAGGTAAGCTCTTAATAGTCTGGATATCAAGCAGAACAGCTAAAATGTATCCTATATCTGTAAGTGGCTTCTTAGTGTATGACTGAATGAACATCTTTGCCATTCTAATGGCTTTTGGGTTTGAATAATCTGACCCACATTACATTATAACAGGAACTACATACCTAAGTAAGCTCAAACACTGGAATCAAGCAGGTATCAGGCAGGCCACAAATTTGGAAAATGCCAGGTTAAAAACTTACTCATTCATCCCTATGCAATGGCACCCTATCGTACGTTCATTATAATACAGCATCACTGTCTTTACCTAACAAAATGACCACTGTCTTTACGTAACAAAATGACCAACATGACCATATGAGAACTCTTTGAACTTTATGATGGATCTCAGATCTCCAGTACTATAGCCTGATGCACATAAACTCTTTGTCTCCAGGACCAGCTAGGGACATGACACTTGAAAAACTGTGGCTGCAACATATAATGCTGACAACTGCTAGGGTATGGTGTTCAAGGTAGGGTGTAACTGCAGAAGTGGGATACAAAAACACTAACATCAAACTGATCAGTATCATCAAATTATGATGCTTTTTAAAGTTACTTTCACATAGCTCTTAAACTCACTTGCAATTTTCAAGTTACATAACTACTGCATACGTATAGTACTGTGTTCTGATAAAATGCTGTAGTGGATCATTCAAGATGGGTGTCCTGAAGTGACAATTTGGCAAACTGATAGTAAAAAATATTCAAATCAGAGATAGCAAAAACATTCAAATACTATCAGACAATGTCAAGTGAACAGCCAATAACTTACTTCTGGTGTCTTTAAAAATTATAATACTGGAACTTTTCTCTTGTCAAAATACTAACAATCTATGCAGTGTTCTAATGTATACTGTATGAACAATACAAAACCATAACAGTTAAAATGAGGAATATGTGACATAAATATAATTTTTCCACTTTATACAAACTAAAGCCTGCTATAATACACAATGATTATCTACTTTATCTCCAATATGCACATATAAATGTTAATTATAAGGTACTGCAGAAGTTTCCATGTTACCCACGGTTTTTCTTCCACTTCTATCCCTGATAAAACTCACATACAGTTACTATAATGAATGGTCTTTTGTTTGTAATTCATTTTACATCATTATCTCAAAAAAGAAACCCCAGTCTGCAATGTCTGGACCAAAGTACTACATTGACTCTGGATCCAAAGATTACCAAGTACAGTACATCTACCTAGTGAACCACTTCTGCTCTGGTCCACCACTGTCCAATCACTGTAACCAAGGGACCATTGACATTTAATACATGGCCCTTCTACTCATGGAGAACAGAACAAGGCCTAGTGAAAGTATAATCAATGAAGGGACATAAGATGGGGCCTTGGAAGTAATTTCCCATATGCAAGGAGGATCAGAACAATTCTGTAGTAGCTTCTGAGCTCCAATTGGGTCGTGGTGCCAAAGATCCTTCTGAGCTGTCTGGGCTGCGATTCTGAAGCTTGGGTCGCCAGTTGTAACTAGATCAAATATGCAAGAATCCAAGTAGTAGTCAGTGACGTTGAATTCTTTACACAACTTTGCGGCCTACAAAAGAAGTAAGGAATGAAATAAATGCTTCACGATGAAAACATAAACAAATAAAACACAACATCATAAGCAAGCAATATCACAAGAAAATACATATGTACTAACAACAGCTGTGTCCTAGGGGACTTGAAGCAATGTCCACTAAATTTGTTGGCTAATGCTAAATTCACTTAGCTACCTTGAGACTTTTTTATGCAGTTTACACAGTGAATTTAGTAACACTAACCCTCTCTCCAATATCAAGTCCAGTATCAATAATTTGAGTAGCTTTTCAGCTAATATAAAAGAAAATTCCTTTCCTTTTACAGTTATTATAGCAACAACTTCTAGGACTATTCAAATGATCTCGCCTGACTTTGGCCATTGAAGTGAATTCTAAAGAATGTACGTTTTTTCTCTAATTCAAACTGTTGTCATCTCAAAAGTACCTAACATTAGAGGCCATATGGAACCTAAGCACATTAGGGAATTCCTGTTTTTTTGTATACCATATATTGTATGCATCTGTAAACACAGTCACTGGGCATTAATATAACCAACTTGTTTTTTTCCTTCATTACTGTCCTTATAACTATACTCTCAATATTCTACTCTACACAAATATTCTTCAGGGTACTCATCAGTTTTAAGAAAACAACACACACAAGAAAGTAATATGGGGTCACAGATAACAATAAAACCATTCTTGAAAACAAAAACATAATTACTGGAAATATACAGCTACTAAAATCAACCTACAAAACAACCTGTTTGTAAAATATCTACCAGCTTGTTTTACTTTTGAATCATTTTAAGAACAAAATTTTCAGCAATTCATCCATCCTAAAAAGACCATCGCTCAAGTTCATGTTTCTAAGAGAATTAATGAGGCATGCTTCAACTTTAAAAAAACTACTTTGGCCGAGTTCCAGTCCATAGGGTGTTCAAAGTCTGTTATGTGACAAATGATGGCACTTGAGCTATTTGGAGAGTGTGCATTATTTTTATGTGGTGTCACTCTCTTGCATAGTTTCTTACCAGACTGTCCAGTGTAAGGTAAATTACAAGTTGAGCAATTAATTTTATACACCCCTCCTGGTGGCATTATTGGTTTATTACAAAACAATGAATTCTCGTCTGACGAATTATTACTAAAAAAATTTTTTTTCAGAAATTTTAGGCTACTTACAATTGATAAAAATTCACTACAGTATGGCAAAACTAAAACATTCTAATTGTAAAAAGTCCTTGACCTTTAATTACTATAAAGTGTTTTTTTTAGCACTTTAGAGGCAATTATCAATAATATTTAATGGGTAACATAATTTTACAGTTTCATAACTGTTTTGAATTTCCATCTCAATTCTGCAATTTCATAAATGTATTGAATTTCCACTTCAATTGTGCAGTTTCATAAATGTTTTGAATTTCCATCTCAATTCTGCAATTTCATAAATGTTTTGAATTTCCATTTCAATTCTGCAATTTCATAAATGTTTTGAATTTCCATTTCAATTCTGCAATTTCATAAATGCTTTGAATTTCCATTTCAATTCTGCAATTTCACAACTGTTTTGAATTTCCATTTAAATTCTGCAGTTTCATAAATGTTTTGAATGTCCATTTCTAAAAATTCAGGGTCACAAACTGTATGCCCACAAAAACTTCCCTGAGAAGAGTCACTGTTTTATCTGAGGGCGATGGCTGGGAAAAATTGTGAATAAAAGCAATGACTGCTGTTGGTTTGGATATAATTTGAACTTAACCCCTGGTTTCGGTTTTCATAATGACTGTGTCGAGAAATGGTAGGGCTTTATTTTGTTCTATTTCCAATCTGAATTTTTTGGATGGAATCAGGTCATTCAAAAAGTTCTAAAACTCTAAGGGTCTCTCAGAGGCCACAAGAATATTGTGTTGTCGACACATCTGTACCATTTCAAAGTAAGAGTAATGACATTTGGCAGATTTCTGATTTCATAAATATATATATAATATTGTATATATAATATCTATATTTATAAATATTCTGCTGTTTGCCCTCTAGGCATTTTATTTTAGAAAAAATACGCGAACAAAGACGAGAAGGCGTCTTTATATATGCAGGGGTAGGCTGGGCATTTCAAAAAATAATGTCTTTAAGAGGAATAGTTAGCATTAGGGACCTAACCCACAGAGGGTTTTCATCCAATAACCTCTAGTAAAAGGTGGTCTTAAGCTTACTTCTGCTTTGTCCTATGCATTCGGCAATGTCTCTGTCAAATTTTCAGACTGCCTGGGGCGATGGACGAAGGCCTCCGATGCTACAGCTGCCCTGTTTTGACCGAAATAGGTCAGAGAGAGATTCGCGAGCGTGCGAGACACATGCGTTGTGTATAACTAACTTCTTTGTACTTGCCCTCTTACTGTTTTCATTGATATTAGTGAGCTGAGACGACGGCCATTTTAAGACTTCTGATCAACCGTTGCAGTGCACAAGCAACCTACGTCCACGGTAAGTTTGAAATTTGACAAATTTTCGTCGACTCACTAGTATCTCTTTATGTATTTCCAGTTCCTTTGTTTTCCCTCTTCGCCACAATCTACAATAACAGGATTTAACCAATTTACTTTTGTGAAGTCTAGAGTAAGAATAATTAATATTCCTTAGTGACACTCAACTATTCCCGTGCAGTGAATAGGAATAAGGGAAGGTTAAGTAATTTTCAGCATTCAGGCAGCCTTGTGTCTCGACCCCATTGTTTGGAAGAGAAATAGCCATCTCAGTACAAAAATGCGTGATATATCTACCAGCAGAGACCTCCGTTGTGTATAACTTTCCGTGAAGCAAAGGGAAAACTGACTGTGTCCAACTTGGGCGATAGTCCATGTAATTTCCTCGCTAACTACATATTCTTTCTTTGTCAGGTTTTTCCTCAACTGACGACCATATCCAATTAAATAATTGTCTGTCTTTGAGATTAATTTTAGCTTCAAATGGCAGGTTACGTGTGTCCTTGGCACTCAGGGCCTCATAAATTATGTTAATTAATTAATAAAATCATTGGCCAAGCCCACATGTATGTAACAATATATATATATATATATACATATATATATATATATATATATATATATATATATATATATATATATATATATATATATATATATATATATATATATATATATATATATATATATATTTGAGAGGGTTGTAAATAAACAGTTTCCCACTGCCAAACCAAAGATCTGTCTATAAAATCTACCATTAAACGTAAAAGTATTGATCAACTATGCACAACTTGGCCGGATTGATAAAATCAAGATGGGAAATAGGAATATCTAACTCATTCATTTTTTCTTGTAGACTTTTTCAGATCATCAATGGGCACTTCATTAATCAGTGAATTATCACAAATCTAACTAACTTGTAATTTGTATCTTTCCCGTTCAGCTTCATTATAAGGTCTTCAGATAATAGGCCTGATTGGTTGACCTTCTTCATGAATGTTTATTGTGCCATACATATAAGGAAGGCTGTCATTGTCAGCAGAAAACCTCTTGTCTAGTTCTTGGTGTGATTCTAAATCTTTGTGTAAGCTGTTTTCTTAAAATTTAGTACCCCGAAGATGACTTGAGAATAAGTACCCTGATGATGATTTGAGAATAAAGTCAAAAGTCTTGGTATCCCCTTCATTTATTTTCATGTGAGGATCTCTTATTCACTATCTATTCATCTATCTAGATATATAGAAGAACTCACAGACACACACACACAAATATATATATATATATATATATATATATATATATATATATATATATATATATATATATACATATAATATATATTTGAAGTCAGGTATATATATATATATATATATATATATATATATATATATATATATATATATATATATATATATATATATATATATATATATATATATATATATATGAACTTTTGAAGTCCAGGGTATATATATATATATATATATATATATATATATATATATATATATATATATATATATATATATATATATATATATATATATATATATATATATATAGCCTATATATATATTGTGTGTGTGTGTTTAGTTACATTCACATTTATATATAGATATTTATAATCCAAAAATCTAGCATCCAATTACCTTGTCTTTGGTCATAGCTGATACACTGACGGGTGTCAATCCTGGTTTGTCTAGGCGTTCGTATGCAGGGCATCCCCTCCGGCAGAGCTGAAGTTCGTCTCCCTCGTCAAATTCTTCCAGGAGACTCATTGGCAACGTTACTAACACCGTCAGGTACCTGTAAATAAAAGCTCAGTTACAAATAGTATTCTATCATCATTATCATACTATTGCTACTACTATTAAAAATAACAATAGCTTCATACCTACATGAAACGACACCGGTTTACACATAATCATGTGTCTCTAAGAAAACCTGGATTATAACTTCATACCACAAAGAACTACAGTAAGATACACTATCAGCGCTACAGTAACCGCTAACAAAATCAATACAACAAACACCGAAGATTTCAAGACAGGATTAAAACTGATACCTAAGTTCTGACACAGGTTCATGATGTTATTCATCTCTGCTTATTTTTTTTCATAAGGAAACAAGAATATTGCGTAATTTGTAAAACATAATTATGGTTTAAACAGAATCTAACGAAATCATCGCTCAAAACATAAAAAATGTAATCAACCGACGTTACTGTACCATTTTAAATTCGAAAATTACCAAAACACGGAATATTTCAAACAAATCAGACATTATTATTATTATTATTATTATTATTATTATTATTATTATTATTATTATTATTATTATTATTATTATTATAGCTGTTTCCACGGCAATTAATTTATACAGTCTTCTCTATTCGTCTTACAGTCTTCTTTTCGTCAGCTACATGCAGACGAAAAAAAGATTGTAAGACGAATAGAGAAAACTTCATAAATTAGATGCCGTGGTAACCGCTATAATTTTCAATGCTACTCCCCTCAGAGAGGGTCTCCTCCTGTATTATTATTATTAGTCAGATCACGAACCATATTCATATGGAACAAGTCCAAGAGGACCACTGACTTGAAATTCAAACTTCCAAAGAATAAGGTCTTCCTTTAAAAGAAGTAACAGAGGGTAATCGGAAATACAGGTGTCAAATTCAACGTCGATACCAATACCATGTTCGAGTTTTATGGTAATTTTTTTCGCAAACAGACCTTTTCCCTTCATAGGAATAAAACGAACACACAAGGAATCAGTCACAACCACTATCAAGCCTTTAATATTGAATCAAGGATGAATCCAGCGCAAAAAATCTTCAACAATAGAAGGGAAGGCGACCTAAAAGCGTTCTGGATAAATGACGTTAGAAAGAAGTTGGAAAGAAAGAGTCTTCATATCCAGGAACTGAGAGAAGAGTGCAGTGTTTGAATAGGAATTTGACGCACTGGTGAGCCTTCTGTTTCAGTGCACGAAGCAGCTGATTTTCTGAACTTTTCAGCATAGAGAGTTCACTCATGGCTCGCAAACTGAAGTATAAATTTCTTGAGTCATACGAGAGAGAGAGAGAGAGAGATGAACGTACAATACAATTACAGTCATGGCAATTACAAAGTTGACAAATGACAATAAAACTCGTTTTTAATTTAACTTTTACAATAGTTCACGAAAGTAAGCCTTTCCTATTAGGCTTAGAATTAACTAGCATTACATCATCAAACGTTTAACGCACGGAAATTATAGAATCAAATAATCATAACGTTTTGTTTTGTCACGCACATCGATGGAACATCATCAATTATCTAGATATTAATTACTGACAGTGGATGAAAGGAGTTATTTTATTAATATGGTTGAAAAGCAAGTGCGAAAAATTTTAAAGATGAATACACAGTATGTCAAGTGTCCAGTAAAAAAAAAGTACATATATCATGACGTCACTTAGGGTACTACAGATTTGTGTCACAACTGTATACCAGTACTGTATCTCAAAACCCGTAGTTCTAATCACAGCTACGTCTACTGGTGGTGTTAACAATGATACTTTGTTAGTCTTCGAACAATTATTTCATAATTACCTTCAGATTAAGTCATGCATTACTGGAACACTTGAAAAGGTAGATAATACAATTCCTGGTTCGTCTGTTGTCCCTTTTGTCTAATAAGATGCGTGTATCTCTTCTTGGTGGTTTAGCTGAAGGCCCTGAAGTATGTCCGCTCAGAAATGCTGGCTGGCTTAATATAATGGCATCGTCTACAAATTCTCTCGTTACTGATTTCAAAGCCTGCACTAGGAGGATCTGCTAACAAGCCTCCCTCAATAAATGTCAGTAATTTGTGAAAGGAGGTCCAAGTTACCGAAGATATTTTACTTCGGGTACGAGCGCGAAATTGTATTGTTCCACAAATTAGTATTCCGAATTGCTCGTATTTGGTTTGTGCATGCGTTCCTGCTTTGTAATAAAATCAAGACATCGTTCATAACATCATTGATTTACACAGTTACTTGGTGGCCAACTCGATCGGAGTGGTTTCAGCCTCAAGTCAATGCATAAATCAGTCAAATTATGAACAGTGCTACTGTTGGTCATTCGACTTCATTCAAAACTCTTTAGTACTTTGTTCAAGACTTGAGTAACAGGTTGAGTAATTTAACAGATTTCTTCATCCATGACGTAATGTTTTAATGTTCTGCCACATCATCAAAGTAGTTTATCAAGTGTCGTGAGTCCAAGTCAGTAAATGTTTGACTACCACTCACAATTGCAGTTATGAAGCATGAAGTGAACAGGACAGACACTAATTATAATTATATATATATATATATATATATATATATATATATATATATATATATATATATATATATATATATATATATATATATGCAAACATCTATCTATCTATCTATATATATATATATTATATATACATAATTCCATCGCGTTACTGTTGACCCAAGCATGGAGTCATGTACTTGGCAGTATAACGATTGTGATGGGTCTCAGCCAGGAAGGAGAGACATGAAGAACCTCATCACAACAGACTTACAGAGAACCTTAATAGTCTACCTTCCGGAACTAACCTTTTAAAATAACACGTACCTTAGCAACGTTACTCCACCATTTTTAACAACCAACTCCGTATAGCTGAATTACATTACTCCACTAAAAGTTCTTCTCAAATTCAGCACACGGAAACCATTTCAATTCCATTCCACACCCTTTCATGTGAATTACACCTGCATCTTTATTTTATGCACGCTATCTTCTTTCACATTCCAGTTCTTTCCGTTTACTTCCATCAACACTAAATTTATCAAACTAATTTCGATATAACCCATTATTACCATGCACACTGCGCCCATATATCATATACACATGTACGCACAAATAGGGTTGCCACCCGTTCGGTAAAATACAGATTCGTTCTGTAATGGAGAGTGAGATGTTGCGTTATGTATTGAACCAATACAGAACGCCATTTGTTCTGTATATGGCTGTCTGAACATCATTATCTTAAAATTACATTCTCAATTATGCAAAACAAATGGACTGACACCAGGAATAGGTGCTCCATTGACTTCATTAAATCAGAACTCCTCGTAACCCTCAATTTCAAACAGAGTTGTGCTGACTTTCTCACAACCATTGCAAAGGAGGATAAAAGGCTTCTTGCCGCAGCAAGGAGCAACACAAAACATTCATGGAAGAGTAGGAAACCTAGGAATGACCGATATGCGTAGTCTAATTCCCTGATTCACTGAAAATTTGTATGATGTTACTTTTCAATGGCTATTGTAGTTCAGCAGTGGAAATAAATCCTGCATTTTAAACTTGATGGTATACTATATAAGTTATTTCATTGTCTATGTCACAGCATGTCATTTAGTTTTGAATTTCTATAGACTTGTCACTTCACTGATAACTAACAACTTGAGAAGCGATCTTCCAGTCCTCATCAAATATGAAACATGTCTTCCTCACCCTCATGTTAGCTCCACATAGCCTCGGAATGCCCCAGCTGAATGGGTTCGCTCCGCTCGCTCCCCATAATTTTTCCTCCTTATACAACTATGGTCTATATTTGTCTGAGCTCGAGGTGACAACCCTATACACACACACATACACACACACATACATATATATATATATATATATATATATATATATATATATATATATATATATATATATATATATATATATATATATAGTAGAGAGAGAGAGAGAGAGAGAGAGAGAGAGAGAGAGAGAGAGAGAGAGAGAGAGAGAGAGAGAGAGATGAATTGTTATCACATCACCGTGACATTTTTTATATTCACAAACATTAAGCTACAAATGTCGTTTCATATCCAGCTCACTTTACCTCGGAAATAACACCGAAGGGGAATTATAAATGGCAAGTGATTCGTCACCTGGATGTTGGAGGCATTTACCGCCGGGAGTTCAAATCTGCCAGGTGACGAATCACTCATCAGTTATAATCCACCTTTGGTCTTATTTCCGAAGTAGAGCGAATTGAGATATATATATATATATATATATATATATATATATATATATATATATATATATATATATATATATATATATGTATATATATATATATATATATATATATACATATATGTATATATATATATATATATATATATATATATATATATATATATATATATATATATATATATATATATATATATATATATATATATATATATATATATACTGTATGTGTGAGAGAGAGAGAGAGAGAGAGAGAGAGAGAGAGAGAGAGAGAGAGAGAGAGAGAGAACGTGCATGGGCGTGACTTTGCATGTGCACGAATCTAGTCTATACTGTAAATACAAAAAATGCACATTTGTATACCGATAGAAAATATAAGATTGCGGGTGTAGATCTGATTGATAAGATGTAGATGTTAAGTTATGCTTTATTCTCGTCTAAGCTGATGGTTGATAGTGCACAGATACAGTATGGAACGAGGTATGTATGTATGTATGTGCATATATATGTATACATATATATATGTGTGAGAGTATGTATGTATGTATGTACATGTATATATATATATATTTGTGTGCCTGTGTGTTTTCCTGTAAAAAGAGAGAGAGAGAGAGAGAGAGAGAGAGAGAGAGAGAGAGAGAGAGAGAGAGAGAGAGAGAGAGAGAGAGAGAGAGAGAGAGAGAGAGAAGTTTGAACTGTTTATATCAGAATGGTTATGAATAACTAGAAGCCTATCACGATCATCAGATAGAATGGACACTAGTGGGCTACCGGGCGCAAACCTGGCATTTGGAATTCAATATTAAGAATCTCCATAGAATGGTGAAGTGAATTGCCTATAAAGTCGGTTAAGAGAGAAAAGCAGCATGGACTTTTCTGAAAATTACAGAAGTGTGTGAGCAGTCGAAAGATTGGGTGTACAGATTACTGAGTGCCTTAGGACTGTAAAGGTTAAATGTATGGATGGTTAAGCAAGTCAGTAGGGAGGTTGAGTGCGGTTATAGGATATTCTTGTAATGAAAAACAGAAGATGTAGACTGACTGATTGATTTATAGATTTTAGGCATACATGTCAAGCACTAGGGCAACTGAGGCCATTTAGCGCTGAAACGGAAATTGACAGTGAAAAATTTTAGAAAGGTGTACACGAGGAAAATCCCACAGTTGCACTATGAATCAATTGTTAGAAGAGGGTGAACAGTAAGATGGAAAAAAGAGAATATGAACAGAGGTACAGCAAAAGAAATGAAAGAGGCGGCAGCTAGGGGCCGAAGGGACGCTGCAAAGAACCTTAAGTAATGCCTTCATTGCACCGCATGAGGTGCACTGACGGCACTAACCCCCTACGGGGATTGAGGCTGTAGAAATAAACTGCGTACAAAGATATCGGAGAAGGAAATGGTAAATGGGCGATAAATGTAAACGTGACTAAGAAAGATGTTTTCAAATGTGAAATATGGGTTTGTGTATCTTGACTTTCTAAGGACAACTGTATAGAACAAAGAAGCATTACAAACGATTAAATAAGCAATGGCTGCCGCCGTATTTCTCTCGAGTGACAAACCATATTTGGTGAAACAAAATTTTTTTCATATACTTACAATCAGCTTTTAAATAGAGTTTAAATAAGTGAATTTACAATATTAATCATGAACTCTCAATGAACACTAATCCCGGCAGGTCTGTTTCTTGAAACCAGAAAAAGAGGCTGACTGCAATACCTTTCAGATAATGTTGTATAAGAAGGATCGCGAGTTGTCATAACACTATCAGTAATTGATAAGAAGACAAATTACACTGGAAAAATGTTTTGTTTATCACACGGGTCCAGAAGAGTCCAAAGATGTTACAGTATCTTGCTGGTTATATTATAATTATTATTTCAATACAGAATAATATAATACGGTATCTTTTGAAATACCTCAGGTGTGGTACTTTCATGACCCAAATGTGTTTGTTCCAACAAACTTGTTACAACGCTTTATATATTAGCGTTTATGCTTGCTTGCGTGAAAACATGCAATGTTTGTTTATTAGTTGGGAAAATATAATTAGTGATTCTACGTCAAAGCTACTGAGTCTGTAGTGTATACTCGTATATCTGCATGTTAGGATCATTATACGCACTGCTTGTTCATGTGTACGTGTTCTGGTTATTTATGTGCCTTCCAACATAAAACGTGCAATATCAAATCTGAGTATAAATTTTCTAAAAAAAAAAAAAAAACATATTTAGTATACCTTCTAGTCCAAATATATGTAGTATAAGTAGAGTGAGTGCAAGAAGAGCCTTTTTTTGCATATTAATCGGCTGTTCTTGCGCAGTAAATGGCGTATATAATAACTCTGTGTGTGTATCTGACCACCACTACTTGCTCAACAGTTCACTCACTTCTTGATTTTTCTGACGGCCACAGTAGCGTTGATATAGGAGACGGTGATGAGGATGTACTCGCCGGGGTGCACTTCCCGCACTTCGATGTATGGGTGATGAATGGAGCCTCCGGACCACGTCGTGCCGTCCACGAAGGCCTTGGGAAGGGCGTCCGTTGAGGCCTCGTACGTCCTTTCCGATCCGCATTTGTCGTGGCCCTTGATGATGACAGTTACCTGCCGGTGGGGAGAGAGAGGTGTAACGTTATGCTTGCATGATGGCGGACACAATAAGGATGGCTAATTTACAGATGGGGCACATATGTATGTGCTCTCTCTCTCTCTTTCTCTCTCTCTCTTTCTCTCTCTCTCTCTCTCTCTCTCTCTCTCTCTCTCTCTCTCTCTCTCTCTGCCTTAATGAAATATAATCACTGACTCGTTCAATGGGCAAACTATATACTAATTTTATTCTGTGATTTCTACCGAAAGCGATGCAATGAAGAGAAGTGAAGATGTTAATTTTATTCTACAGAGAAACATAACATTTTCGAACATGAGCTTTAAGTTACCTTCGGTATATTGGCCATGAGAGAGAGAGAGAGAGAGAGAGAGAGAGAGAGAGAGAGAGAGAGAGAGAGAGAGAGAGAGAGAGATACTAAATATTACTTCGGCTGAGATGTAAAATAAATTCTCCAGTATCCTACAACACTTCGCTTGAATATTTGAAAGCTTCCCGTTAAGACTTATTTCCTCTTACTAATTAGAAATACACACACTCTCTCTCTCTCTCAATTTGTAAATATATTTCGTCTGCAAAACTGATATCTATCAATGGCTAACTCCCTGCTTACAGACGCGTTTTACAAAATACCTATGAGCTTGCCTCTCTCAAGGGGTGCTTCTTTCAGGGTTACGATCAACGTATTTTTTCTCAAACAATATATAACAACAATGCGCAAGCAACAGGTGCATAGGATAAATGCACATACATGATCCATAATAAAGAGCATGATTTATTATTAAAATTATTTTGAATGATTTCCTGTCAAATAAAGCTCAAGATGTTTAGAGAGAGAGAGAGAGAGAGAGAGAGAGAGAGAGAGAGAGATAGAGAGAGAGAGAGAGAGAGAGAGAGAGAGAGAGAGAGAGAGAGAGAGAGAGAGAGAGAGAGAGAGCAGACATGACGGGCACAATGGAAACGAATGAGTAACTTTCGTGACATTTCAACATTTACAAGGTTGATTTTTTCTCGGGGTTGGGAGGCAGTGAAGAAGAGAAAGGGAACGAGAGAGAGAGAGAGAAAAATAGAAACCTTTGCCCGTTACTTTCAACTACTTATGGCTTCTCTTCTCTCTGTGGGTTAATTTCAAGTTTCTTACCATACTGACCTATTTCTGCCTTTATAAACTGTATCTCTGCTTTCATAATTTATTTAGCCAAAGGTTTCTCCTGACCTATCCATTAATATGCAAATGATTCTTCTCTTCACACAGTCCTCTTTTCCCTCTCATTCCTCTTCAAAAGACCGTTTGTTTAATCTCTTGTAATGCTATCAGCGTGAATACAGGTAACGCCTCTAACAGTGTAATCACAAACCTGACTTGTTTTAATGCTTTCAAGATTATTTTATTTCTTGTTTCTCAGCCTCATACATTCGGCACCTTCGAAATATTTATAACAGAACCCCTCTGACATTAGCACTTCGGTCTTAGAAATAAATTAAAAACATGTCTTCCAAGGATCAAATTATAAGCCTAGCTAAATATGCAGACCTGCTAAGAGGCTGGATGCGTTTGTGAGGTGACACAAGTACTCTTTTGAGCAGTTTCTTTAGATTTACGCTGGACTTATCCATCCTTTAAATGAAGTATCGATTTCATATCAGAGGCGGCTCTAAACAGTTCCCTTCTTGATAGAGTAGAATTAATCTAATACGTGAAAATAATTTTGTTGCACAATTACTTTTACTTCAGTTTCGTCGTTAAGTCGCTTGCTTCCCGGGTGTTTTAAAGATATTATACCCTGGGCAACGACAGAAAGAATTTCCTGACTCTATGAAACTTCCATTTTCAGGATCTCGTTACTCCTGTCAGCTCCCACAACCCATTTGATCAACCTTTCAAACCATTCTTCTACAGAAAGTAAATGCCTTTATTTACTTGAGAAGCTTCTGATCCAGTCAACCTTTCTCTTTTCAGAACAGCAAGTTACTGAATTTTTCCAGCTGAACCAGACCTTGAAAATTTATTTATCAATGTTTTTGGGGGAAGGGGGCGGGGAGAATTTTTGCCCTTCTTGGTCTCAAATGAATCTGACAAGCCGAAAATGAAAGTGCTATATAGGAAGCTTCGACGCCATAAGCAGCATGGCATATCCACAGAGAAAGCTGGAAAACACACGGGTGAAGAGCAGGCTACTGCTCTGAACCAATTACCAACACACAGTACCCTGATGCTAATCATTCAATACAATTATACTAACAACATTTACATACAAAATGACAGACAGACCAGAGTCAATAGACTATGATCTCCATGGAAGGCCTAATCACAATCCAGCAAACAAAAGAAAAAACAAATCATCATCAATCACAGCCTAACAAAAAACAAATAGAAATCAGTGAAATCATCAGCAAGGGAAATGGATCACAAATAAATCACAAGTCGCAATCACTGATAATTTTCTCTACACAATGAAACCAGCTTTTATTTGCGCCAATTCAAAAGGCAGCCTCATCTGGGTAGATAAACAAATAAACAAAAGCAGTTGTTGGTAACAAGGGGTGGGAATTGTAACAGACCCATTTTATTCACATCCCGTTTTTATCTTATTGATAAATAAACATCAAAGAAATGCAATTACCACATCAAAATGTTACAGGTCTTTGATGTTCGAATCCAGCGTTAGAATTAAATAACAAAAGCATCGCAAAAAAATTTACAACATCAAAAGTTGACCAATTACAATAACAATTACAGTACATACAGTGATGCGACGCTTTTAAGCCAACGCGTAATTAAAACTAAGGGTTAGATATACGAGAGAGAGAGAGAGAGAGAGAGAGAGAGAGAGAGAGAGAGAGAGAGAGAGAGAGAGAGAGAGAGAGAGAGAGATTCATAATTCTATTCTGTTGCAAGTGGGACACGAACCTGAAAACATGAAGGCCTATAAGAATAAGGCATAAAAATATGTGTAGGCTACGCATCAGGGCTAAAAGCGAACTAGATAAGGACGGGCGCTAAAGGCCTCTAAAAACTGTGGTTCCGCAAAACAGAAACAACATCTGAGTAAAAAGAAGATAGAAGAAGAAATAACTTTTTCACAACTCTTATCCTGAACTTGATGGCACAAAGAAAAGTAAACAAGCTCCAGTACTAACAGCAAAAAGGCCGTAATTATAAATATGAACAAAATCTTTTTTATACAAACAAACAGATAAATAAATAAATAACCCAAACAATGATATGAATAAAAAGTTTAATATGAGGATTCATATAGCAATAAGGATAAATAAACATGAACTTGATGGCACAAAGAAAAGTAAAAAAGCTCCAATACTAATAGCAAAAAGGCCGTAATTATAAATATGTACAAAATCTTTTTTATGCAAACAAATACATAAATAAATAAATAACCCAAACAATGATATGAATAAAAAGTTTAATATGAGGATTCATATAGGAATAAGGATAAATAAACATGAAATACAAAAACTATGTCCTGGCGCCTGAAATACAAAAGAACAGAAAGACACGAAAGGGGAATTTTTTGAAAAAATATCAGAATAATAAATAGCAGCTATCAGGAGTGGAAAAATGTCCTCATAGCAGATTGTTAATAAAGTGTTTCTTTCTTTAACCGAAGGTTTACGGGACCGGAAAATCATCTGCCCTGTTTGCAGTTCACACTTTTTCAGTCTACGAAAACTGATGCAAGGAAGGAACTCAAAGCTTGGTGGTGTAGGGAAGGAAACTGAAGAATCGAACTGAAATTATATGAACATCAAAGGTAAAAGTAAAAAAAAAAACCTTAGCTTCAATGTTCATAAAATATTCCATTCATAACTAGCTTATAAGAACCTCACTGCATTCGCAAGCTGAAGCTCATTGATATTTTTTTCAGAATTGAGGTTATCCTTTACAGAAGACGATACTTATGCTAATGATAAAACACAGCTTTTAAAATATTAATTTTAAATCGTATTTCCTCAAATTACATTAACGAACACTACTGATAATCACTTCGAAATAAATTTCTGAAGAGAAAGAATTTTTAGATTTCTGTAAAAGAAAATTACTGAGACGGCTTTGTTTGTCCATGCGCACTTTTTCTGTCCGCCCTCAGGTCTTAAAAACTACTGAGGCTAGAGGGCTGCAAATTGGTATGTGGATCATCCACCCTCCAATCATCAAACACACCAAATTGCAGTCCTCTAGTCTCAGTGGTTTTTATTTTATTTAAGGTTAAAGTTAGCCATCATCGTGCGTCTGGCAATGATACAGGACAGGCCACCACCGGGCCGTGGTTAAAGTTTCATGGGCCGCGGCTCATACAGCATTATACCGAAACCACCGAAAGATAAATCTACTTTCGTGGTCTTGGTTATACGCTGTACAGAAAACTCGATTGCGCCGACGAAACTTCGGGGCATTTTATACTTGTTTTTTTCTGAAGCCAAGTTTTTCTTTTGTTCACAGAAGGGCATTACGACCTCGGGGAGATTATTAGCGAAAGGTCCTTTTGATGCGTTTCCAAAATCCGTGAATATCATGATGATAAACATCATCATCATCATCATCATAATAATAATAATAATGTAGTCGATGTGTAGTGAGGAACGCAAAGGGCCAATGATAAGAAATGTTAATTTGGCTATAAAGGTTCTCCACAAGAAAGATCTTTCTTTAACCGATAACATTCACTACACCTTTTACGGGTGTGGACAGGGAAGTATAATTAAGTGCTGCACGAAAGGGCCTCAGGAAAAGAAAAGAAAATTGGGGCAGGGGGCGGAAGTGCTATCATACATAAGTAATACAGGAGAAAGACTGATATTCATAAAAAGCGAAACTTCGTGGTGGTATTGATAACCTTCCTTATTAATAACCGGGAGAGCTATATCCCAAAAAACTACGTGACTACACATTTCCAGATACGCCACGGGGAAGTCAAATAACTCCTTGGTATATTCAATAAAAATGTATAAATAATATAAAACATTTGACTAAAAAGGAAGTTTTCTCACATTTCTGCGAGGGAATAAGGAAAAATGTAGCACCCTCGGGTTCCTAAAAAATCTGTATGAATACCACTCGCAGCTACAGCATGATGGATGAAGGTCGTTTATGAAAAGAAGAGACGACCGCGAAGGGCTGGGAATGGCCTCCCTCCCACTTCCCCCACCCTACCAAAAGTCCTCAATGAACCTCTTCCCTACAACATGAGACAAGAAAAGAGACGATATTTAATCATTTTCGTAAAGACACGCCTGAGTGAAAAATGTCATTTTTTGAAACAAATAGCTGAACAAATTGTGTTCCACCGGACACGCAAACACAAAAAAGAGGATAACAATACTTCTTAGAAATAATCCCATATTTCTTTTTTTGTGACTGTGATTTTAATGTCTGTGTAAGGGAGAGAAATTGCTATTCTGAAATACTGTACATTCGGTATTAAAAGTAGGGGAAGAGCGAAAGGCATTCAAACGGGTATAGTAAGTTGAGAGACGGAGGGACAATTTTATTCTCAAACATAATAAGAGAGAGAGAGAGAGAGAGAGAGAGAGAGAGAGAGAGAGAGAGAGCGTTTTTCACTTGTGGTAGCGTTGTCTTCGTATGCATGATCCGGAAAGGAGAACCAAATATGTGAAACCTGAAAATCCTACTCCTAGACAATGCGAATCGATACACTTTATTCGTGTTTAACAACGACAGTCTACCGGTCACAGACTATGTTTAGACTTACTGTCGTCCAGTTTGGGGCCAGGATCTCTCACCATTGTCTCCTTTATGTGTATGTAAAAACCACTGGCCCCTTTATACGTATGACTGATTGATTATGAAATTTAGGTCTTGAAGACCAAGCGCCGGAACCCATCAGGATTATTCAGCGCTGTAATGAAGGTGAAATATATAAATTAATATGATTGATGATGAATAGGTGAAAGATGATAGATTAGTAAAATTCATTGTTAAAATATGAACGTAAAAAATGAAGAATGATATTAGATAGAACCAACAAAAAATAAGTATATATTAAGCTTTTATATTCAAAATATACACTTAGTATAAGAATAAAAATGACCAAAATCTTTATTAAATATACTGAAATTCTTTCAGATAACTCATATGGTTTATCTACCTCAACGTGATCATTTCAAATTTCTAAAATAGTCTTCCCAGTTAGTAAGTACTTTGCCCTAAGGCGATTAAATTTAGGACAGTGCACCAGCATGTGCTCAACGGATAGCTGACCACCACAATGAGCACGAACTGGGGCACTGGCTCCTTCTAAAATATAGCTATGAGAGAAGCGGGTATGGCCAATTCTATGCCGTGTTAGGATGATCTCAAAGCTTTTGTTACGATTAAAAGCCGAACTCCAAAAACCGATACTTTTCCTAATGTTTCTGCACTTCCTATTTGTGGATAAAATGGGGGAAGTCCATCTCTGCTGCCATTTTGTACGAATGTATCGCCTGATAACTGGACGTATATCCAAATGTGGCACCTTATTAGTTAAGAAATCACAGCTTGCAGCATCCTTTGCTTCACCATCAGCCAGTTCGTTCCCTTCTAGACCAGTGTGCCCAGGATTCCAACAAAACCTTCCATACTGTGGATTTAAATTTCTTATCAGATGCAAGATTTAAAGCATCAACTATGGCTGTTGCTTCAGCAGTGAATATGGATGAGGAGTCTGATCACTTTTTTATATATGATTCCCCCTCACACACCACTGCACATCCTACTCCATCTTCCGATTTTGATCCGTCAGTATAGATTTTCCTGTCATTTATATGCCTTTCATCATGCTCCAAAAACTTGTTTCTGACTTCTTCTTCCGGACGATCTTTCTTCTTTGTCTCTTTAATGCAGACATCTATTGCTGGAATAAACCATGGAGGGATAGTAGGATGTTTCACGTGTAGGATCTTCTGCGTGTTTATGCTTTCATCTTCCAGCTCACCCAGCTGTCTGATTTGAAATGGTATTGAAGATCTAGATCCAGAAAGACTTGAGTCACACTGTTTTAAGATCTCAAAAGAAGGATTCTCCTTCAAACTTTTAAGCGCATGGTGTGTCTCAGACCTAGCTCATGCCTCCTCAAGTGCAGTGGTAGCTGATGGGAGTCTGCATAAATACTTTCAATGGGTGAAGTTCTAAAAGCTCCAGTGCAGATCCTTGGCCTCATGTTATGTACAGCGTCCAATTCCATTAGTTTAGTCTTTGAAGCAGATGAGTATGCTTGGCAGCCACAGTCTAGCTTAGATAAACATACTGAATAATAAAACCTTAACAACGATTTCTTATCAGCACCCCAATTTAAATTAGATACTACTTTTAAAACATTTAGTGATCTATTCACTTTCACTTTTAACTGGTCAATATGATTATTCCAAGTGAGCTTTTCATCAAAGACCATTCCGAACAGCGACAGTTGTAGATTCGGAAAATCGAAAGCCTTGCTCATTAGCCCACTTGCTTACTTTATCGATGGCTTTTTGCATGAACCTGCTAGTAGATGCTGCATCATATCCTGTGCAGTACAGAGCCAAATCATCTACAAATAAAGAGCCTTTTACTGGTGATGATATCGTTTCTAATACTCCATTAATGGCAACAGCAAAGAGGGTGACACTACAGACACTACTCTGAGGAACTCCCTCTTCTTGTAAGGAAGGTCGTGATACATGATTCACAACTCTTACCTTTATATATCTTCCTGATAAAAACGAATTTATAAATATGATCATTTTTCCTTTAATGCCCATCTTATACAACTTTTTTATAATACCATAACGCCATATGGTGTCATACGCCTTTTCCAAATCAAAGAAAACTCTTATTGTTTGGCTCTGTTTAGCAAAACCTTGTTGTACTTGGTTTGAGAGCCTGAGCTAGGGATCTAAAGTAGATCTAGCTTTCCTAAAGCCAAACTGGAATGGAGAACGCAATTTATTTGTTTCTAAGTGCCATACAAGTCTGGTGTTAATCATCTTTTCTATCAGCTTACAAACACAACTGGTGAGAGCTATTGGTCTGTAGCTGCTGAGTAAAGCAGGATCCTTGTTTGGTTTCTTCATAGGGAGGATTAATGATAATTTCCAGCTCTTAGGAATACTACCAGTTTCCCAGATTTCATTCATTATATATAAAAGAAATTTCTTTGACTTTTCTGGGAGATGTTTCAGCATTTCATAGAGTATTTTATCTTCACCAGGGGCTGATGGTTTGGTATTCTGCAATGCATCTTTGAGTTCCTGCAGTGTAAATTTGGCATTATATGATTCAAAATTATTTTCACTTAAATTGAGAGAAATCTGGGCATTTTAAATGTCTTGGAATTCTACAGAATAGTTCTCACTACTTGATATTCTCGAGAAATGTTCTCCTAATTTTTCTGCGACCCTCTCTGGTTAGGTGATTAGGTCACCATTTATCTTAAAGGTAGGCAGAGGTTCAGGGACAAACTTGCCATTTAGTTTTTTAATTTTCTTCCAAATCATTTTGGATGGTGTTTTTGAGCTAATGTAGTACATCCACGACTCTCTTTTTGCTTTTTTAAAATATTTATTTTGCTTGGCCACAGCACGCTGGTAAATAACTTTGGCTTTGGCAGTTCCGCCCTTTATTTGTATGTAAAATGGAAGTGCCTTTGTCCGAGCCTCGGGACGGTTCGTAACGTCCTATTGACAGCATTGGTTTTTTTTTCGACACTCTTCTACCAAGTAAACATAAGTCATAATTATGAAGACCAATTTTCCACCATCAACAGTTACCTTCACATTCATAAACTCTGTCCTTTGATATTAACAAAAATATGAATTTATAAACAGTGAAAATAAGGAGTCAAAATTATTTCCTGAAGTATGCGATTTAGCAAAAGATTTTTTTTTTTTTAGCAAACAAGAATTGCGGGTTTTACCGTCAGCAACAATAACCAGAAATCACAACAAAGACAGCAACAACAATAGCATCAATCAAAAACCAAAGACCAGGACCAAAAATATATTTATTTTCACCACAAAATTGATTCCCGTGAGGAACTGACTTCAGAGAGAAAGACGACGGTCAGTCAGTGGCACATTCAACTTCAAAATTTGGATTCAAGGATGAAGTCGGTAAAAAATGCTTGTGTGCGCAACGATAATAATATTATAAAAAAGACGAAAATTTTACAAATATTTTCTCAACCGTTTGTTACTTATAACCGATTAAATAAATTGTTATAGATCAGGGCTTCCCTTAACTGATCATTCTACTCTAATACAATACATACCGCAACTTTTGCAAAGAGCTCATGATATAAATAACTAAAGCTGAAATTATATCCCTTTCCCCCAAAAAAACTTACTTAGCATAAAGCAACGGCTCATCATTAGACTGAAAGTGTCATTAGCTTATTTTTTTAAACAAGTACCTTACATGGTGGGCAACCCAATATCCACAAAAGATCCACTCCTAGAATAAAAAAGGGATGAAAAAGGGAAGATACAGTGTGACGTCTAACCCGAAAGAAGCAACAAGTCGGTTTTTTTTTTTTTTAGGTTTTAGGATTCGTGGAAGAGAGAAATTAGAAGAGAATTCCACAGCTTTGTTGTTGAAGGCAAAAACGGTCACCGAACCGAACAGCAAGATAATTGCGAACCTCAACAATAAAGCTGGGTGATGGCTTGGCGATCTCTCTCTCTCTCTCTCTCTCTCTCTCTCTCTCTCTCTCTCTCTCATGAGAAATTAAATTTCTACTCTCAAATAGATTTGAACTGATGTCTGAGATACTTTGAGTTCCCAGCAGGCAGCCTTACCAACCACTCAACGTTCGTGCCTACGAGCTGTCAGTCGCAAGCACAACGTCATAGAAGACCCTCAAACGTCAATTTGGATGACATTGGAAATCACTTTTCCTCGTAATATAAATAACTGTTATTGAAAATAGCAATTATATTGAAATCTAGTCTCATTCAGTTACCAGTTACAAAACAATCATCCATCGTGTAAAAATCGATTTACAGTGGCACATATATTTTAGTTACAAGTCCTCCTGGGCTTCTGTAAGCTCATAGGGCAGGCGCCGATCTCCTGTAGCTGTTACCTATTCTCCTACTGAACCTCTCGGGTTTTTCGGACCGCTAGGTTGACGGACTGCCGAATTTTCGCAGTGGCGCAATCCGAGCCATGAGCGAGCGGCGGGATTTGAACCCCGGCCCTCTCGACTGGTAGCCGAGAATCATACCACTAAGCCACCATATAATATATATTATATATATTATCATATACATATAAATAAATAATATAAATATATATATATATATATATATATATATATATATATATATATATATATATATATATATATATAAAAATTGGGTAAAATATAAAAGACCACATTGTGTTTCATATTCCTGACAGGGAGAGGCATGAAACGAACTACAATTAACCAAACAGATCACCATCCAGTTAACAATGTCAACAGAATGTTTCATGATGGCATATTACAAAGACATTCACATATTTCACCGCACTAACAAAATCATTAATTATCCTCATCTCGAACATATTTTTTATTGAAAGGTAAAACTTGAAAAGACCTTGAATCATTTGTTCCATTTTATCATTTCGGAATTTTCAGACCATCCTGAAACATTTTCGTTTAAAAATATCTCCGTTTCGCTGAACGATTTTTTTTCAGTTTTCCTTAACGAAATTTACTTCGCCCCCAGAATTTAGCGCAAAAAATTTGCATATAAACTGAGAGATGTAAAGCCTTCCTGTGTGTGTCTCTCGCTGTGCCTACATTCATTTTCGAACATTCGAAGGCTGGCCGCTGCATGACAAAAAGCCAACTACGTTAATCAACTTGCAATTACCACTCGGTCTTCATTAAATTTCTGTCTGATCTCCAGTGACGAGAGAGAGCCTCTCATTTTCAAAACCGTTAAAAATGAGTCACCAAAGCATTTTCAGCGAAACTCTCTTTTGACTGCTAATACAGTTTTTTTTTTTTTTGGTTACGTTCTGATAACTTGTCCGTATTTTTTGCCAAAAACACGTGCATAAATATGCATACACATATATCATTCAAACACGAAAATATTACGTATGCAAGCGCTGAAAACTTCTGCGTATGCATTTTGTATGATTCGTATCAAAGTGGAGCTGACATACCAAAATCATATAAGTTCAACATTAGGGAAGAAAGAAAGTAAGTGTCTGTCTGTCGGTCTGAAGCATCATCAGGACATCTAATTTCACGATAAAACCGAAAGCGAAAGCAAGATATCTAAAATTCATTTTTATAATGCAATCTTCTTCTTTCGGCTTTATTAGTCCCACTGTATAGCAGGGTCGGCCGCTCGAGTCAACTTTCTCCATCTATTTCTATTACTTGCATCTTCCTCCCTTAGTCCCATCTCACCCATATCCCTCCTCATCACATCCATCCATCTGATCCGCTGATGCCCCACACTCCTCCTCCCCATCACTGGTATGTTCTCAGCTCTCTTGATTGGTTCCACCTCCTCTCTTCTTATTACATGGCCACAGTATCTCAGACGAGCTTCCCTAGCCTTCTCCTTTATATTACATATATCACACTCTTCTTATATCTTGACTCTCCCTCCTTTTCAGTAGTGATATTCCAGCAATCCATCTCACCATCCTCATCTCGGTTCTTTCCAACAGTCCCTCCTCTTTCCCCTTAAGTGCTCAAGTTTCTGCCCCTACAATAGAACGGTTTTGATAACTGTCTTATAAATCTTTATTTTGGGCCTTAATGGCACTTTCTTGTCTAAAATAACTCCAGTTACTTCTCTTCATTTTCGCCATGTTTCTTTCACGCCCTGTCTCAGTGCTTTCTCAGTACCTCCCTCCTCTGTTATTATTGATCCCTGTTATTACTGATCCCAAGTAGTTAAACTCATTGTTCCGTTTTAGCACCTTCTTCCACTTGAATGTTTACTTCTTCATGTCCTTCTCTACTACTACTAATCGCTAGCTCTGTCTTTCCAATGTTCAAATTCAGTCCTTTCTATTCTAGGGCTCCTTTCCATGCCAAAAACCTTTCTTGCAGTTCTTCTTCTGTGTCTACTATAATGACTAAATCATCAGCAAACATCAGTTCCCACAGTTCTTCGTTCTTCCTTAATTCTGATGTCAAAGTGTCTATACAGTTGAGGAACAAGAATGGACTCAGAGCTGATCCCTGTACAGTGGTTCTTGCCCCCTCATACATCATCTTCACTAACCTTACCAACTTCTCTGGCACTCCTCTCTTCCTCAAACACCATTAACTACTCTTCTTGGTACCCTGTCATTCGCCTTGTCAAGATCCATAAAACGCATGTAAACTTTCTTGTTTCCTTCTAAATACTTCTACTGGCCTTGTCTTACTATAAAAACTGCTGCTCATGTATATCTATCAACTCTCTCAACCTTCCTTCTACTAATCGTTCTAGTATCTTGAATACATGCTCCAAAAGCTTTACTCCTTTGTAGCTCCCACAGGCTTATAATGCAATGTCAGAGCAAATTAATCTCTCTCTCTCTCTCTCTCTCTCTCTCTCTCTCTCTCTCTCTCTCTCTCTCTGAAGGGAAAATAAAAAGGTTAAAAAAAATTGACTCTGGTTGTCCGTTTTTACACGGGAGGAGGGCGTAACTTGAACAAAGGTGAGAAGAGGAGCGTCTTCCTTCATCCCGCCAGAGCAGGAAGAAGCAGGAGGATACCTAAAATCAATAAAAAGCAGAATAACGGTCTCAATCTTGCCATAAGGAAAACATCGTGGCAAATGATCTACATCTTAAATAAAAAAAAAAAAACAAGAAAACGGTTGCAACAACTCATCCAGTCTCAGGAAGAGGATATCATTTATCTTTGAAAAAGAAAAATAAAAAAACTTACGATAGTCTCACTTCATCTCGAAGCGCAATTAGTGTTTAATTAATTTCCTAGATTACAGCTCCCAAGTTCATAATTCTCTTCCTCTTCTTAATTGTATTCTTGGTCTTCCAGAAATCTAATTAATCTTCTCTCCTTTGTTCCCCGCGACGTGGATGTGCCTCTCATGAGAGAGAGAGAGAGAGAGAGAGAGAGAGAGAGAGAGAGAGAGAGGACTTTTAACTTTTCTGTCAAACTGGTGTCACAATATGAAGGGTCACCAAAGCCCAGAGAGAGAGAGAGAGAGAGAGAGAGAGACTTTTAACTTTTCTGTCAAACTGGCATGACAATATGAAAGGTCACCAAAGCAGAGAGAGAGAGAGAGAGAGAGAGAGAGAGAGAGAGAGAGAGAGAGAGAGAGAGAGGGGGTGAGGGGCTTCTAACTTTTCTGTCAAACTGGTGTCACAATATGAAAGGTCACCAAAGCAGAGAGAGAGAGAGAGAGAGAGAGAGAGAGAGATGGGGGGAGGGAGGGACTTCTAACTTTAGTGTCAAACTGGTGTCACAATATGAAAGGTCACCAAAGCACACAGAGAGAGAGAGAGAGAGAGGGGGGGAGGGACTTCTAACTTTAGTGTCAAACTGGTGTCACAATATGAAAGGTCACCAAAGCACACAGAGAGAAAGAGAGGGGTGAGGGACTTCTAACTTTTCTGTCAAACTGGTGTCACAATATGAAAGGTCACCAAAGCACAAAGAGAGAGAGAGAGAGAGAGAGGGGGAGGGACTTCTAACTTTTCTGTCAAACTGGTGTCACAATATGAAAGGTCACCAAAGCACAGCAGAGAGAGAGAGAGAGAGAGAGAGAGAGGGGGGACTTCTAACTTTTCTGTCAAACTGGTGTCACAATATGAAAGGTCATCAAAGCACAGAGAGAGAGAGAGAGAGAGAGAGAGAGAGAGAGAGAGAGAGAGAGAGAGAGACTTTTCTGTCAAACTGGTGTCACAATATGAAAGGTCACCAAAGCACAGAGAGAGAGAGAGAGAGAGAGAGAGAGAGAGAGAGAGAGAGAGAGAGAGAGAGAGGGGGGGACTTCTAACTTTTCTGTCAAACTGGTGTCACAATATGAAAGGTCACCAAAGCACAGAGAGAGAGAGAGAGAGAGAGAGAGAGAGAGAGAGAGAGAGGGGAGGGACTTCTAACTTTTCTGTCAAACTGGTGTCACAATATGAAAGGTCACCAAAGAGAGAGAGAGAGAGAGAGAGAGAGAGAGAGAGAGAGAGAGAGAGAGAGAGAGACTTCTAACTTTTCTGTCAAACTGGTGTCACAATATGAAAGGTCATCAAAGCAGAGAGAGAGAGAGAGAGAGAGAGAGAGAGAGAGAGAGAGAGAGAGAGAGAGAGAGAGAGACTTTTCTGTCAAACTGGTGTCACAATATGAAAGGTCACCAAAGCCCAGAGAGAGAGAGAGAGAGAGAGAGTGGGGGACTTTTAGACAAACTGGTGTCACAATGTGAAGGTCACCAAAGCTCACAAACGAATTTGTCATAGTATAAAAGGTTACCAATGTGTGAGAGAGAGAGAGAGAGAGAATGAGTGAGAGAGAGAGAGAGAGAGAGAGAGAGAGAGAGAAATCATTCCGGCTAAGAAAACACTCCCCACACGTGTTCCCTCTCCACCTACATCAACATCAAGCACATCTCTCAAAAAAAAAAAAAAAAAAAGAAGGAAAAAGAGTCGGCATCCAACATATGGAAAGATAAAAAGAGAATTACCGACTTGATGACTGAAATGAAAAAGGACCCAACTGCGTTGTGAATAAAATGGCTAGAGAAGAGAAGAAGAGAAGGAGAGAAGAGGAGAGAGGAGGCGAGAGGTGTCTACGTGGTTCTTACAATCATCGTGGGCTGTAATTCAAATTGCAATTCATATATATATATATAATGATAATGTTTAATAAGAAAAAACACGCAAAAGTTAGCGTATTGAAGTTGGAAGCTTTCAAAAAACAGAATGCCTTTTTGTAAATGAATACAGAAAATAGACCGAAGTCATTCAATAAGAAACACGACAACGGTGCTACATAGTAGCATTACAGACTCCCTTAACATTTTAGCAGAATGCTTTCATTTCACTTTTAGTGAATAGGTTCCATTCTTATAAATTAAGACAACATTTCCAATTCTTTTATGCAGTAAGTTCTTAAGACATGGGCCGAAACACCCTGGCAGTTACTAGCGAATATCAAATTCAACAGAGAACTTGTTTAATTAACCAACTTTCTCTCGTAACAATTAAGGCATTACCATAACATCACAAAAACAGCCAAGAAAAATGACGTAAAAACTATGTGAAATTTAACATAATACAAACAACACACACAAACACAGGTTTGTGGGGGCTTCACGCGCAATGCATCGAGGAGTTTTGGAGGGAAGTCACTCGGATCTCAGATTACGACCAAGAAGCAATCTTGCAGCCACGCTGCAACTCGGCTCTAAAAGAAGGATAACTCGATTGCAAGGAAGACTCATCAAGCGCTGCTGCACATCTCAGGTGAGCTGACGCGGACCAGGTAAGGTTAAACACCGAAACAACAGATACTACACCAATATATATATATATATATATATATATATATATATATATATATATATATATATATATATATATATATATATCTTATTATAAACCAGAAGATTTTTACGAGTTAGTTAGTGATTCACCTACTTGCTGACGAACATTTTACAGATATTACCCGGTTCCTTCTCTTTCTGGAAAACTGTGGCTTGTCTCATAAGAACGAATGAATATTAACAATAAAAATATTAAAGATCCGGATAGAAAAGCTTTAAAATCGCTACTATGCACACAGCATTCTTAAAACCATTTACTATAGGCCTGCTTACAGATGAATTCATATTTTTCAGTGAGCGTTTTCAAGTTTTAAACCTACAATATAGTTGGAAGACCTGTATATAAAAAGGATGTTTACCAAATCTTAAGTGTTGAGAAGTTCGTATAACAAAAATGTTTCAAAAGCTTGTAAATAAAATGGTCTTAAGAGAGTTTACAATCGCGTTCTAAAAAGTTCGCAATTCTGTTTTTGACCACAGACCCTTTCCCACAGTGTAAAGCATTTCCCCAGATTGCAAGAAAGAAAACAAAACATAATTCAAGATACACAAATAATTGAAAAAACAAAGTCAAACAAGTGCAAGGGGAGGCAATATTTACATAACGCTTCATGACAATGAGTAACGAGTAACAGACCGAAGCAAAGAGACCACGCAGTGTGCATATCTATATGCTCACAAACTGGAGATGTTTTACTCCATCCCTGTCTCTCTTTTTTTGAGAGTGAGAGTCTGTAACTTCATGAAGACAGCATACAATGACACTTTTCTTTTCCATAAATTTATATCTTTCCCTCACAACTTTATCACTGCGTTACCTTTGTAAGATCATGTTTGACTGCATAACGGCCGGATTGCAAAACCAATGTAGGGTCTTTATCTAGCCCATGAAGTAGTAAGAAAGACCACCGAGGCGTAAGTCAGAAAGAAGAGACTTGCTTCATTTATATAAAACACAAATTTATAAATAACAATCAACAAAAGCCGAAAGAAAAGACAGAATTCCAAGAGTTCTTTGGAAAAAAGAGTAAGCATGTGAAATGGAAGCCTGCTGCTGTTTTCAAGGTTAGGCTACCTGAGAGAATGAGTGACTCATCTTCAGAAAGTGGTATATGCAGTACCTTTTATTTAACATTTCGAAGACTTCATCCATCGTCATCATGTAAAAGGTAATTTTTGGTCTTAGACTTAAGAAACTGTCTTGGATGTACATTTGAGTGTAACACTGCATACAAGGATAACATGTTTCTTATGTCGCTGGTCGTTTCGGCATGTCTTATACTACAGTAATACCACCTTAAATATATATATATATATATATATATATATATATATATATATATATATATATATATATATATATATATATATATGTGTGTGTGTGTGTGTGTGTGTGTGTGTGTGTGTGTGTGCAAATGTCACCTAAAATAAGTCATAATAGGAAAGGAATGAACAACGATCGTATTCAATGGAAATAATTCAAAAACAAAATAGTGGAAGAGATCGCACGTGCCCACTGGTTCCAATAATCCAGAGAGGCCATTTAATTTTGTTAACTGTCTGGCCTATTGCCAACAGCCTTTGAGCCAGAGGCCATCAAAGATGAATAGAGAGCGTAGCGTTAAAACCACAAAACAAAATGGACTAATTCGCTCATATGACTACAAAATATCGCATCAATGCAAGAATATAACTGGCTGCATTGTTATATGAAAAATAGCCCAATCCCAAATAAATGGTAAATAAATTAACATCTATGCAACTCGCGTATCAACACCTATCTTTGTGTACATATATATATATATATATATATATATATATATATATATATATATATATATATATATATATATATATATATATATATATATATTATCCTACTAATGTCGAATTCACTTCAGGTTAGGAATTGCATATAAGTGGACCTTATATATCTATTAGAACTGGTACGTAGACAACAGCTGAAGTTGACGCGGTTCGAATCCCAATCAAAGTAGGTCCATTTATATTATTCCACTTGGTTACAAATTATCGCCAATATATAGTGAATTCGGTATTTATGTACCATTTTTGACCGCGATGCTGCAATGTTGTGTTTCGTAAAAGAGGTTCAACTCAATACGGAGGTGACACAGGGAATGTCTGCATTGGAATCGGTGCACCTGAATCACCGGACAATGATAATTACCGCCTGATATTGCCAAGCGTGTTCACCCCTCTAAATTTAACACAGATTTTCTTAGAGCTATGTAGACTGGTATTCCATATTGATTTCAGGAAATTTTACTACATTTTAATAGTCATAAAATCGATTTCATTGCAATCGTTTACACATTCGGAGGGATGACAAGCAGTGACTTTACTAAAGTCACAGTATGATAGGCTATACGAGTCGTACCGGATATAATTTGCTGAGAATATGGCTGCAAAGCTAGGTGGACTCTGCTATAGTAATATATATATATATATATATATATATATATATATATATATATATATATATATATATAGAGTCCACCTATATATTCTCAGCAAATTATATACTATATATCATACTGTGACTTTAGTAAAGTATAATATATAATAAATCGATTTTATGACTATTAAAATATAAAATAAATATGGAATACCAGTATATATATATATATATATATATATATATATATATATATATATATATATATATATATTCCATGTCCATTTTCTCTTTAGAGTTGGTGGCGCCTAGGTTGTACAGCCTTCCGATTTCACAGACGTCCCCATGCTTGAGGATGCTGACCTCACTCACTGCTTTTGACCCCAGGAGATGCTGGTGCCTATTACGATTGGGTTGACTGGCGGGCGGTGAGCTAGGAGTGAACTACATCACAGTCAGCAAATGTGAACCGACCAATACACCACTGAACTATGGCGCACACTTTGGCATATTCCTTATCCAAAGGGGAAATTAGCACCTGCGTGTGTGTGTGTGTTTTAGTTCGAACCCCCAAAAGAGAACTGGTTAGGTGCAGAAAGATTCTTTTCTTCAAGGTATAAAATGGATAAAGTCATGAATGAGCAATCTCACTTCTTGTATCCATTCCCATTGATCTGACAGCAGTATTTATCGAAAGACAGATCTGCAGGCACTTGTGCATGTACGCATAAGAACTTTCAGGCTTTTCCTAAAATGCTCTTATACTCGGCATCTTCCTCTTACAGAACATCTTACCAACTGCCTCCTACATCTTCCTTCCAGTGGTACTTTAAATGGCATTTTACCCGGGTAATGTTTCTTTTTAAAGTCATGCACCAATGATCGCAACTGACTTCTTTTGTTTTGCAAATATGATTCCACATGTCATGTACCTCATTTTCATTTCTCTTTATATTTTTGCTATTTCTTGAAAGAGATTCCCAAGATCCTGCTTGGAATCCTTCTTCCTACTCCACGAAAAAATATACTTTATTCCTTAATAAGCTCTGCCACTAAATCTCGTGGAGGTTCAAAGACTTCAGAAGTCTGCCCAGCTCTTCTCACCTATACAGAACTTCTCTTGTTGTTGTGGGAGAAATTCGCTTGTTTTTGTTTTGTTGGAAATTAAGCCAGCCATGTGCAGGCACAGGCTCTTGCTTCAAGAGCCGCCTGTTTTGAAATTCACTCACTTTCCACCTTCCTTGCAACAAGACCAGCGTGTCCCCCTTGCCAATCCAGGCTAACAATTCTACTCTAGCGTCCTGCACTCGAGTCTACGTCAGTTCAGAAGACCCGAGTCTCAACGACCGCATCGTGACGTCATTCCTCATTCACTGGTTCCCGAATGATGACAGGGCTTTGACGTCACTTTGACAAACATTATAAAAGATAAGAGTGAAGATATTGGAATCCTAAACGGACATGTTGCCAGACAGGTGTCCTTTCAACTTGGCCATCCCAGCGCGACCGGTGCCATGATCTCGTTAATATGACACACACACATTATATATATATATATATATATATATATATATATATATATATATATATATATATATATATATATATATATATATATATATATATATGTGTGTGTGTGTGTGTGTGTGATGTATATATACACACATTTTATATGCATATGAATGTATGTGTGTATATATATATATATATATATATATATATATATATATATATATATATATATATATATATATATATATATACACATATAAAACCAGCTTTGCAAAATATATGAAAATGAAGTAATCCTTTATCAGAGTAATATTCGGTAAAGTTCTCAGCAGCTTACCAAAATTAAACGCAAGAAAAATTACGCAGCATTTACACCCACCAGAAAACAAGAACGCCCAAATCAATAAGACCACACCGTCCATTTCACCAAGAGCACAAAACAGCTGAAATCAGCGGGCCTACAACGACCGCCAACAAGACACGAATTTCCACTTTCCTCTTTTGCAGCTGCTACTGAATTGCAAAGTTCTCTTCGACTTGCTAATTAGGAGTCGTGCGAAATTCGCAGATATTATTGCGACATCGGCCATGAAAGTTCTAGAATGAAATGAGGCCTTTTTCGAATACTCCTGGAAATTTCAAGTCATGCTTGGAATATATTAGTCCACCGAATAGAGCCAAGTAACATAAGGCTCTTATCTATTTGTCTGTCTGTAAGCCCAATCACATATAAAATTCTTTAGTGTGTGTAAAGCGACTAAGAGACTGTGGAAGTATTTTACATTCTCTTTTCACCATCATCGTACAAATCACCAACTGAACATGACACTGAATCGTATCATTTTGCCTGAATTCGGCTTCATGTAAGTATCAGATCAAACACACACTCACACACGCGCGCGCGCACGAGCACACACACACACACACACACACACACACACACACACACACACACATATATATATATATATATATATATATATATATATATATATATATATATATATATATATATATATATATATATATATATATATATATATCCACACATACAGTATATATACGAACTGCAAAGAAATAGACAAAGTCTAAAAATTCTGAAGCATGAGCTAAGTTTAAAAAATGTCCAAATAAAAATCGCGTACGAAAAAGGCCATCATTCAATCAACCCAACAAAACAAAAGTATCAATTTCCACATGGACAAGCCTAGAACTGCAAGCAATCGTCCCCACACCGATACCTGGGAAGGGGTTATCAACAAAGCCCCTTAATCTAAATTCGGTTCACGAACGCCATGCGATGTATTGAACTGGGGTCCCAATGGACGCTCTTAATGCTCTGAAACGCGGGGAAACAACAACAAAAGCATCCCCAGAGGAAGAGGAAGAGGAGGAGGTGGAATGCAAGGGGTAAATGCAACAAAAGCACCCCTCCCCATCCATATCAAAGAGGGAAGGACTAGGAATGGAAAGAAACGACAATTCTACTTCCTCACCTCATCCTCGATGGGAAAGTAACTATTTCGGACAACAAGCATAAGCTACTTCGTACCAGGAAAATGGAGAGAGAGAGAGAGAGAGAGAGAGAGAGAGAGAGAGAGAGAGAGAGAGAGGCAATCGTGAAAACCATATACAAGTTTATGTATGGTGATAGTCTGGATTATTTCAAACAAGTTTCAACTGAATTAATCCAGGCTTTTACCATATTGTTATATTTGGCTTGTACGGCTTGGCTTACGCTGTACAATATTCGGATCAAGGAACTGTTACAAACATTATTATTATCATTCACAATGTACAGTACATTCCTGGAACAAGGGGAAAAAGCAAGCTTCGAAACAACACAACGCCAACAGAAGAAAAAGAGCTAAACGAGAGTTGTTAATTCAACTGAAGTGCCTGTCTGACCTAAGATATTTTTGACAATTTTAGACTCACTAATGACAATTTTTAGATCTCCATCGTTTTCTTGAAAGCACCAAGACATTAAAAATGTTCATTTTGGATGACGAGTGACTTAATGGAAATCGTATTACGCGGATTGGTTCGCCTCTGTGGCTTTTTCCTGCAAGTTACAAGTACACAAACAATAGCGGTGAAGTCTAACGGTGAACTCGCATTGGCAGCCACGTTTCTCCCTCCTGTGGGATACCCGGAAAAAATGACACTCGATGACTGTATACCGAGTGGGGCAAGAGGGAAAGTTGCAAAGATAGGTGTTTTTGGTCTGGTAATGGAAAAGAATGGAAGCAAAAGAGAATGTTTTTGGGAGAGTTTGAATCTCTGCCTGGTTGGGTTTGAAGAACAAAGGAGATAGTAAATGGCAATTAAAATGAAAAGGTAAGTGACAAAGAAAGAGATTGTATTGCAGGTAGGTACTGAGTATTTGGTATGCAAGAGAATGGTGTCTTCTGGAAATGTGTTTGGGAGGGGTCTCCATTACTGGAAATACATGGTTACCAAAGAAGAATATTTATAGGTACTCTTATGAAAGACAAAATGGTAATGAATTTAATTTATTATATAAAGTTTGTACAGCACAGATGGTAAAGCAAGTTGAAGGACGTGAAGGTGATAAGGGAGGGGTCTGGAGGTATGTTAGATCACTGCTTGTCTGACACGAGTTATGATAGATATACATTTAAACTGCAGAGGTATTTGTGAAAGCATAGTTGTAAATATAATCAAGATAAGTAATTTGACAGAAAGGAAGATGGGAACACTTCAGATGAAAACTGATGAAATATAGGCCACCACTGAAGCTATGGAGACGGTCTGAATCATTGAGGTACATGTATACTTCCTTAAAAGGGTTTTAATGGCAGGAGCAAAGATTATTATGCACAGAAGGAAGGAAGAGGAATTTGTCAGTGGTGATGAATAAATGAGTGTTTTAGTGAAGGAAAAAAAAAAACTGGAAAGAGGTCATGAGCAGGCATACAGGAGAACTGAGAGAGTTAAAGGTAACTCTAAGTAATAACAAGAGGGGATGAAGTAAGCAAAAACTTTAAGGCGAATAAGAATTTGTTCTGTATGGAAATACCGTAAATACAGAAAAATGGTAAATAAAAAATGAGTCCCAGAATAAGAGGGACAACTGGAGAAAACCAGTCTGAAATTATTTTGATAATTTGTTGAATGCAGAAGAGATACGAAGAAAGAGAGGGGGAAGCAAGTTTGAGAATTTTTGCGAAAGTGGCTGTTGATGTCAGAAAGGCAATTAGGCTAAGAGTTTGTGGAATGGAAAGCCCTTAGGAGTTGATGGGGTTACAAGTGAAATGCTGCAGTACTGAGGTGATAATGTGGCTGAACTGCCAATCAGGGTGTGTATGTTTTTTCTGGACGAGGGAAATGTCCAGAAGCAATGAGAGAGAGGAATAATTGTTCTTCTATATAAAGGTAAAGGTAATAGAGGCATTGTAAGAACTGTAAGAGCGTAACATTACTTAATACATCCAGTAAGGTGTATGGCAGAATTCTGAGTGAGAAAGTTAGATAGCTAAAAGGACTGACAAAGGAGGATTAATATTAGGCAAAGAGGGTGCGTGTATCAGGTGTCTGTTATGAAACGATTAAATGAAATGTTTGAAAGAAAAATAGAAAAGCCCATAATCGACATACATGGACCTAGAAATCTTATAACAGAAAAGAGAGAGGCAATGTGGAGGGCGTAGAAGAAGAAAGGCATTAAATATTAAAGATTTGTTCTTAAGTTCAGATGAAAGATCTTATGTTGGAAATTGAGAGTCTGCTAAAATATGTGGAAGGGAGAATGAATGGTTTAGTGTAAAAGTGGGTAAGAAACAAAGGTGTGCTAAGGTTCCATAGCTGTTTACTATCTTTATGGATGAAAGAATGTGAGAAGTCAGATAAAAGTAAATAAACTATTTGCAATGTTTTAGGATACAAAAATGAGTGATGAATGGAGAGTGGAATGGTTGATGTTTGCAGATGATACAGTACTGGCTGAGAATAGTGAAGAGAAATTGCAGAAATTAGTAAAAGAGTTTTGAAGCATTTGCAGGAGTAAATGTGAGCTAGGGCAAAGTTATATAAGTACAAACTGAATCTAAGAAGATTAATGAATGTTAATAGGGATGGTTATGAATGAAAACAGTTGATGCATTTAAGCATTTGGAAGTAAATAAATCTGATGACTGTGAGATGAGAGAGATGAATTACAGAATAAGTGAAGCATTGAGGTTACATGTTGTGTGCAAAGGTTGGGAAGAGGCTTGGAATGTTCACGGCAGCCAAAATGGGAACGTACGATGGGACTGCCCAGCCAAATCTTTTAGGAAGCAAACTGTGGATGTTAAAATTTAATAAAAGATAAATGATCGAAGCTGGAGACGAACCGTTTGCATAGCGTGTGCGTAGAAGAGAAGTTAAAAAAAAAAAGGATAGATCAGTGTTTTGAGATGGTCTAGTCATGCGGAAAGACGACGGGTAGGTGTAAAGAAGTGTTAGAAGGGAAAGGGGGAGGAAGGAAGAGAGGAAGACCCAGAGTGCTGGTTAATTTGTAAAATAAAGAATGGAAAGGAAGTAATGGAATGAAATATAAAATTTAGGCCAAAGAACAAGCGCTGGGACTTATGGAGTCATTCACCGCTAAAGGGAAACTATGAATAAAAAGTTTTTGAGTGTAACAGGAGGAAAACCTCGCAGTTACCTAAGAAACAACTGTTAGGAGAGGGTGGAAAGTAGGACGGAAAAAACAGAATATAAATGGAGCTACAATAAAAGGAGTGAAAGGGGTTGCAGCTAAGGGCAGAAGGGACACTGCATGGAACTTTTAGTAATGCCTACAGTGCACCGCATGAGGTGTACTGACGGCACTGCTCTGGCCCCCTGGGGAATAAGAGGAAGGCTTTAGTGTCTAGAATTTCTGAGAATGTGTGCAAGATGGAGGTGGATGGCGCATTGTGTGAAGAAGGGCTCAAAGTGCTGCTGAGAAAACACTGCATGTGTTTATGGTATAGCCTAGCTGTATGAATATGAAGAGATTAAATATGGCCAGTAAGATGAAAAGAAACGAGTAAAAAAAAAAAAAATAATCATTTGCACCAAATTTGAACTTCCAAAGCTGTGCTTGGTGGTTGGTTAATCTGCCATTCAGCAGTTAAAAGTAAGAATGTGGCAGTGGTCGTTGTGCTGTCTTTCTCTCTGGAGCCATCCCTTCTTAGGAAGGAACGGCTCATCGGTTACAAAATATACACATATTCACAGATATATAAATGTATATATATACAATATATATTACATATATACAGTATATATGTATATATATACGTATATATGTGTGTATATATATACACTGTATATACACATATTCTGATTACCATATTTCCTACCCTGATTTATTCCCGTAAGTTATTGTAACATGAAGGTTCTATACTGCACTGTCAGCAGTTTTGAAAAATGACGCGAAAGTTAGTCAATAGCATACCGAGGCATTTCCGTCATTGTGGAAAAATACTGGTGCAGCAATATTACTGCGGGAGCTGTTTTAGATCCCGTGTGCACTTTAACGCCACCTCAGTTTGACTTTTGATATTGTAAATATGATGTCTCAGGATGATATAAAATGAGGTGGCACGTTTAATCTCATGGTCGTTTGTCCGCCATAGTGAATCAAAGATGGGGGTCATTTTGGACTCTGTCTCCAGGTGGGTCAACAACGAATCTTTGCAAAATCTTAAATAATAATTTACTTTGGCACTGTAAACTAATTTTACCAGAATAATTTGCTAATATTTAACAAACAATAAGCAAAGATGTACCAAATATCAATAGCAAAGGTCAAACTGAGTGTCTTGAAAGTGCATGTGGAACCTAACTAGCTCATGTGGTAAAAATGTAGGTACATTTCTATGATTACTTCAAAAGTGATTGAGCAATGCCTTCCACATAAAAAATTGCTTTTGTCCTCTACTTCCTGATACTAATGTAAAAAGAATGTCTGACAATTCATCTGGCCCATCATCTACAATACAGCTCATTCATGATGAGAAGAGCAAAAATTTTTATTTAGGTGTCATTTGCCAGCATGTAGAAGACAGTCAAGCAAACAGCAAACTCACTAGCACCTATGACGGTGGAAATGTTGTAATAGAGACTTCAAAAGTACTGCAGGATCACCTGTTGAACAATATATCTGAGAATGACCTGTCAAAAATCCAATATCATGTCAAGACATGCTATGCTGCATACAAAAGAAGAGGTGAGACACATTCACAAAAACAGTCAACATGCAAACGAACTCCTGAACCATCTACTGAATCATTTCTATTAAGTCCTGAGAACTACCAGAAAAGAGCCAAAATAGCAGTTGCTTCAAATTCCAAGGAAAAACAAAGCATTATCTATAACCAAATAAAATGTCAGGGCGATACTAAAAGATATCGCATTTGCGATGAAATACTAGCAAAACACTTACTCAAAGCTACTGCTTTCAATAAGGGCAATGTCCACACTAGAACAATCTTCCTAAAGACTGCTGGCGATGTTTTCGCTGCAGATGTTATGCATCACAAGAACTGCTTGAACAAATACATCAAACAATTTCAGCGAGATGTGGAATCTCTGATGGCATTTGAAGAGCAAGATGAAAGTCCACAGATGAAAAGGGTGTTCAAGGAAATGATGAACACCATTGAGATAACATACCAAACCTCCACCATCCCAGATTAATTATGACTTAAATAAAGAGACTGTTGAGTTCTTGCGAATCATTGACTATGCTCGCTTAAGAAACTTTGATCTTCAAACTTTTCCAAGATCTGAAATAACGCCAACCTCCTCCTACTTAACAAAGGAAGGATTCGTACGTAAATCGAAAAAGGCTGATTTTGCTTCTGAGCTAATGAAATTACTTCCTAAGGAGACACCATCTTCACTATCACCAACTGTGCATCGTCGCAGCACTATCATAGACCTCATGGGGCATGGCAGGAAAGTTCCAATGAAGCAGATGAAATTGAAAATATAGAGAGACTTTGCACAGAATCTGTGGAATTCGTTTAAATCTCATTCAAGTACATGCAATCGCACTGACATTGTATTTGATTTGTACAAGGCTTGGAGTGTTAAAGACAGTGAACGTAACTGACGAAAAGACAGCAGAATGTGAGTAACGTACATATTTAACTTGGATCAACCTTTACCTGTTGAGATGGAAAAGTTTTGGGACCTCTCAGAGAACAAGGTTGCATTTCAATGTGTTTTCATTCAATAGGTCAAGGAAAATTCTACTGACAAATGTCTCCTCTTGGGTGGATCACATAAAGACAGTGAAACAATGTGTTTCAGTATCATAAATGGATCAGTCAAAGCTGAGCGAATACTTAATGCTCTCGTGAGGAAGCAGGCGATCATATAATGTTTCACGTTAACCATGCTGTCAAAGTTGGGAGATTTAACAGCACTGTCATTGCATCTCCAGGAACTGATATATTTGTGTCTGCAATACACCACTATAGTAAACTGAGGAACTTTAACTTGGAGGAACTCTGGTTCATATCTGGCCACAGTCAATCTAGAAGTGTAGTTCCCATTCACGACTTGGCTAGGATCATGGACTCAGATCTCGTAGATATATTGCCTACAATCCTAGCAAAGTAGGTACGAAAACAGAAGCTTTCATCGAAGGGAGAAAAGGTGCTTACAATCTCTTGTGAAACTTTAGAAAAGAAGAAATTAATATGAGATCATTACTAATGATAAGAAGCTCCTTCTCAAATGCATAACGTCATGTGAGGTTGAGAGTTTTGATGAGCTTCGCTTCATCATTTATCATACAATACATCATCAGTTTGATATAGAGCGATTTCCTCCAACATCTGCTTGTATCAAGCAGCATATTCTAAGGGCCTACCTGCAGTGCTACATGTGGCTTCATGCTCCATTCATTGAAGATATTCAGCTGAATCCTCTTGACTATGGATACATGCTTGCTGATGACGAACATTTGTTACCATTAATCATGGCAGGAACACCCATTCCACATGGATTCCCAGCTCCTTGTAATTGTTTAAAGTGTGTCCGACCAAAAGTTTGCTCACGTCGACAGAGGGAAATTGCATGTTACCGTTTTTCGCAAATGTGAAGCCAATTCATTATGCAAAATTCCGCCGAATCCAGAACAACCTTGAAGGGACTGAGAACAACATCAACAACACCAGCAAGTGCCTTGTATGCCCATCAAATGGTGTTCAGTTTTCTATTTGTATCACTTTTAGTGATGAAGTATACATATGGAGTTACATGTTATTTTTGTGAAAATACTTTATTTTGATGTTTAGTCAAAAATTATCAGATCATAGGAATACGAGGAATAAAATTTTCAATTTGTCTTTAGAAACCCATTTTAGCTCTTCAGTTCTAAAATAATATTATCATCAAGTTTATTACAAAGAGAGCATTACTGTATTTGCAGAACTCTATTTCTATAATATCATAAGCCAGGAACCAAAATGGCCGTCATTTGTAATTCAATGTGTGTCGAAAACTTTAAAATTTCTGTTGTAGATTAATTTTGGGCCTTAAATTCTATTAGAACTTTATTCAGCATCAAATTTCCTTTCGGACAAGAGATAACATGCCCAGGATTGTAAAACTATAAAACTGCGCTATTTAGCGCCGGGGTGCAAAATGGCCGCCATCTTTGATTCGATATGGTGGACAAACGACCATGAACCCTGACATGCCACCTCTTAACAAATGCTCCAGAAACATCATATTTACAGTATCAAAAGTCAAAATGAGGTGACATACAAGCGCACACAGTACTTAACACAGCTCCTAAAGTATATTCCTTGAACATTATTATATTCTCTCTCTCTCTCTCTCTCTCTCTCTCTCTCTCTCTCTCTCCACGCACGTCCTAATTTTCTTTTTTTATTATTTTTCCCCAAAATGGAATGATTTCTTCTCTTTGTGTGCATTTTATGCGAACCCATTCAGTAGTAAAACCCAAGAGAGAGAGAGAGAGAGAGAGAGAGAGAGAGAGAGAGAGAGAGAGAGAGAGAGAGAGAGAGAGAGAGAGAGTTGAAGGCTACCTCCTTCAGCCTCTCCTTCAGGTTCTATAAGAGGTGGACTCCGGACTCCCCTCCCCTACGCTGTGATAAAACCGCAACAGTGCCTCTGGGACTAAGTGCCACTGAGGACCGGGAATGTGCTTTTAAAACCAGAGCCGTGTCACGGGTAAATGGGAGCGAGGCTCTGGCCCTATAAAGTGGAGGCTGTTGCCCGTCAAAATCTGTAAAGGAAAGGTGGTTAAATGTCTGAGAGAGAGGATAAGGGATGGAGAGATACTACACACGGTCTGGAAAGGAACGAGAGAGAGAGAGAGAGAGAGAGAGAGAGAGAGAGAGAGAGAGAGAGAGAGAGAGAGAGAGAGAGAGAGAGAGAGAGAGAGAGCGCTAATCTGCTTGTTGCATTTTTAATGGAAAAGTGACAAAAAGGTAGAACTAAAACCATAAAAAAATTAATGCGAATCTAAGAGGTGATACATAATCTAAGGCGAGGGAGAAAAAGTTTAATTACTAAAAACCATCGGTAACTCCGACTTACAAGACTTGACTGACAGCTAGGTACTGTGCCTAACTCACTCATTAGATCAATAGATGAATATTGGATATTTTAAGACAATGCGACAATATCGTCCCCCTCGTCCGGTTCTGGGATCGAACGCTGGCCATTAATTTTAGAGATGATGGCGCCATCACTTGACCTATAAGGCCAGAGAGAGAGAGAGAGAGAGAGAGAGAGAGAGAGAGAGAGAGAGAGAGAATCTCCTTTCCATATCAAGAAACTATCTGTCAGAATAACTTAAATAATATTCACACTTTAAAAATTACTTTAATACTAATGGCCATAAATTAACAAAATTCTCCAATGTGGAGAGAGAGAGAGAGAGAGAGAGAGAGAGAGAGAGAGAGAGAGAGAGAGAGAGAGAGAGGCAATAACAAAAGCAAAAAAAAAAAAAAACACTCCCAACAATATTTAAAAAAATGAAAACAGGCATGAAACAGAAAAAAAAAAAAAAATACGACGTACTCTCAGAACGTAAAAAATAGTTCCCAGGTTTTTTATTGCACTTTTTTCTTCAAAATTCACAATAAAGAGAAAACATGCGATCTTCCTCGTCCCCAAATCTCTCTCACTTCCTTTCTCCCTCCCTCTCTTTCTCTCTCGCAACACGAGGCTATCTCACTGCCTATATCTGATAAAGGAGACCATAAACAAAATGGACAAATGCTGAATGAAGATTGACGAGAGCTGCTTTACTACTTAGCTTACTCAGTTTCCTCGGCAAATGACTTCGAAAGGATGATATGGATGGAAATGTACACTTGCTGTGCGTTATGTGGGCCTCTTTCAGGCTAGCCATGTGCTGTATGTATGTATGTATGTATGTATATATATGTGTATATATAAATATATATATATATATATATATATATATATATATATATATATATATATATATATATATATATGTGTGTGTGTGTGTGTGTGTGTGTGTGTAACATTTTTCAAGTATTTTTGTTTTTTCTTTTTTTTCAGCCAAAGGTTTGTTTGTCTAAACAACATACTTTGCTATGCCCCATACACACACACACACACACACACACACACACACACACACATATATATATATATATATATACTGTATATATATATACATACATATACAATATATATAAATATATGTATATATATGTATATATACATATAATATATAAATATATATATATATATATATATATATATATATATATATATAATGTATATATATATGCATTAAACATTATTTACGTATACACACACACACATATATATATGTGTGTATGTGTGTGCAACTGTGTTTCTCACACTGTAACATGAAATGTGACATTCACTACACTGGACTTCCAACATTCTTTGGTCATTTTTCATTGTTTTACTCATAAAAGAATTATATCAAGCTGCGCGTTAGTTAAAAGGGAATTCGGTCAGGTGAATATCTAATGGATTCCAAAAGCAATGTTAAGCAGCTTTTCTCTGTTTTCGCTTTGTTAAACGATGGCCTATTTCAATATCTTTGCGACGAGAAAACGACATATTTGAGAGAGAGAGAGAGAGAGAGAGAGAGAGAGAGAGAGAGAGAGAGAGAGAGAGAGAGAGAGAGAGAGAGAGAGAGAGAGAGAGAATTACATTACACGTCAAAGCAACCGCTGACTTGGAAGGGGGATGCAAAATCCGACAGACATATATGAAAAACTTCAAGCCTAAAACCTAATTTTACGCCTCTCTTTTCTTTTATTCGAAATCATGCTTTTCTATTTGAAAATTTGCTTCGGGCAGCTGATGCATATAAAACAGCAAGATAAAACACCCATACTTCTTTCTTTTAGAATTTCCAATAAACTGCAGGCAAACATTCCCTCGGTAGCTATTTATATGATAACATCAAAGACACAATCCCTCATGCGTAAACCACTGATCAACAGTGAGGTGAATCTTGTTTATTCTTCTTCCCACATAAACTAATTAGGACAACAATAATTCAGTACGAGAAATGAAAGAAAGAAATGAAAGTAACCTGAGCGCAGTTTTCAAGATGCGTCTTAGGTAATTCTTCAAAATTAACCTTTTTGCTCAGACTTTTTGATTATTCTGTTTTTTATCAGTTTCATTACTACTGAATATCACTACCATTTCCATTGCTGGTTCGTTTGACACATTAGGGCAGTGGTTCGCAACCTTTTTTAGCCCATGCACCCTTTCACCATATGTCAGAATGTCATCCCCCCCTCCTTTTCCAAAACTGCCTGCCTCAAAAGTAGCAATCCAAATAATGTGCAACAAAATACCAACACAAACACACAAGCTAGCGGAGAGAAAGCCCAGCGTGACCTCTCAGTAGTGCGGACCGATGCACACTGTGTTTTGTGTAGTCCCAGAGCCCGTTTGAACCTGCTAATCTTTGGTCACAATTCCCCACCTGAAACTCTGAAATTTCCCTCTAGGGTGTAAGTCTCGCCCTGGTTGAGAACCACTGCATTAGGGCATCACAATTCTGGTATCTAGTTAGTCGATACACATTTACTTTGATCATAAAAACCATTTGAAACACAGCACCAGCATAATGATTAAGATGATGATGATGAGAAGACCTAAGGGTTTTTGAGATTATATTGACAGCCTTGAAAGCTCACAAAAGCTCTTTAATTCTTTCAAGTCATTATAATGAACAATTACAATTTTCATTATAGTATATGAAAGTAGCAGAAAATAATCATCACCATTATCCTATCATCATAAACATTATTATCATTAACATTATTATTCAATTAAAACTTGTAAAATAACTTAACTATTACTATATTTACCCTTTGCAAATGACAGGATTTTCGTAAACACAATATATTTGTAAAAGGAAAAAAATCATTTGGTTAGAATGAATCCTCTACCCCAATTACGTGTAAGCTCAGCATTTTTGGAAAACAAGAGCCATCCACTGCTATTATTTGCGAAACAACTAAGCCCAATTTAATAACAAGTTCCTATTCAATAAATAAAGTCTCTAATTCGTACGTTTATTTAACTGACTTATTTACCGGGAATTCTTATTTTTAAATATGTTTACATGCACAATTCGTTTATATGTTTACAGTTTAAGGACTGTGGCGTCACTCAGCAAAATAAAAACTTTAAAAAATCAATGAATATTTGTCATTAGCATATTCTAAGATGGCACAAGTAATTTTTATGTTAAAGTACGTGGTAGAAATAAGCCGATATTTTTCTAAACATTAGTTTTCCATACATCTCAAATTAAGAAGTATCAACACCATATGGTAGCTCGGGAAACAGTCTTCTAAAATTCGAGACATGGTTAAATAAAGGCGTGATGCCCAATCCCTTGTAGTGTTAGAAACATAAATAAATCCGGAATTCCTCTGATTCTAATTGCCTGCAATACGATAATTAACAAAGAAATTATCCTCCATTTGGCAACAACGTCTGAATAAAACTCATTATCTAAAAGTACATACGGCTATTTTTACTAGAAAATTATTGCTTCTATCTTATAATGCCACCCCAGTTAATTGCGGTAACTGATATTCTTGATATAAAGGCGCATATAACAGACGAGAGCTGTCACTACACAATAGTGACGCCACTCATTATCCAGATACCAATCAGGAACCGCCACGTGTCACATCATGATTTATGTTACTGTAAGTAACCAAGAATGAATTGACACATCTCATATTGTTACTGACTGATCTAATTTGGGTGATATCATTGGTTAATGTGGATATGCCGCGGTATTTATATATCTTTGGTGCATGATTAACAATCAGTGTGGGTGGGGAGAGGGAAGGGAAGGGTATTTATATTTAGTTACGGGATGGTGTAAGGGTAGGTAACTTGGAATGGGATGAAGTGGCGGGTAGTGGGATGATGTTAGTGAAATAGAAGAAATTCTTGTTTTCTAATATGGTACTTCAAAAAAAACTTTCCTCGAGTTTGAATTGAATTCAGAGGATTATAATGGAAGTAGCGAAATGAATCAGACACGCAAAATTCCTTTTGGTGACCAGAATTTCAGGTGCCGTAACATTTTGCAATATTCAAGAACTTTGCATTAAATTTCACCATCCTACCAACATAGGACATTGGAGACTAACAAAGGAACTAAAAATGACAGGATAATAATATTGCTCTTGAATTTAAATGTCGGAGACATCGGTCATTCAACAGCAACAGCCTAAGCATCTCTACTTAGGAGTCAGGTCAAGCAACCTGCAATACTTCTTCACAAAGGATAATTATTCCGTATTTAAGTCATTTCCACTTTCCTAATGAACGGGGGAAATGAAAACTGAAATAACAGCACTTTTCGCCACATAAATCAAATCAGAAAAGCGCTTTCACAATAAATGGTTGCGTTGTGAAACTTCTTTTCAGATAATCAGACATAAATGCCATTCTTGGTTTTCAAATTTCAGCAGAATAATAACTCCGTACCTTGTCCAAGGTACAGCAATCTCCACTTACACTGGATCATCCGGATTCTGGATGATTAACCCCTCAAGTTAACCGAACAATTATTTATACAATTTTTTTTACAAGTATGCATGTATGCCTCTCGACCACACACATAACATGTTCTTTTTATTTTGGCGTATATATGATACATAGTATCATAAAAATCAAATTAGGGCCAACCCGAGCACTTTCGTCCATGTTATGCACTTGTGTGTGTGTGTGTGTGAGAGAGAGAGAGAGAGAGAGAGAGAGAGAGAGAGAGAGAGAGAGAGAGAGAGAGAGAGAGAGAGAGAGAGAGAGATCCGGTACTCTAACCATCTGTTTGCTCTTCCTTTTGGTTTCCTACTGAATCATTAACTGCAGTGATATATTTAGAGCAAAATAATACATTTTTATTGCCAGTAGACCACAGCATACTGTAGGTAATGAATAATATATTAAGAGGCAAACATCTGTATCGCGCTGTATAAGACGCGTAATCTGAATGTTCAAAGGAATCTGTACCAATTTTCAACATAAATCATCTATTTTAAAAATAGTATATTATTTTTAAATAAAACTCTACCTTTATGGGTTTCCAAAGAAAATTACTGGTTTTACTGAATCATTTTTCTACTCGTACTGAAATAGGTAGTAAAATAATAATGCTAAGAGCAAACATATTCTGTGCTGGATCTGTAAACGTTCTACATTTATCTTGGGCATGTTTCTTTTACGTAACTTATTCTACTTGTTTTACGTGTCACTGCTTGAGGTAACATAACAGGTCTTCAGCGAAATTTTGAAATTTGGAAACTTTTCCACAGATGACTCATTTTTCTAGTTCAAATTTTGTGAACACAAAAACCGTTATCTTAAGAGGCAAACTTATCACCAGTTGAATGCTATTACTCAGGATATACAAATGCATTATATACAGATTCGTCAAAATCTTAACTTCCTAATCAGTACATGGAATGGAATGGAATGGAATGGAATGGAATATAGAGTTTAGACCAAAGTCCAAGGAAATTGAGAGTAGGCAGGTGACAGGTGTAACCGGAGCAAAACCTCAAAGCAGTAGCACTACGAAATAATTGTTAGGAGAGGGTGGATGACAAGATGGAAGAAAGATAATGTGAATGGAGGTACAATAAAGCGAATGAAAGGGGTTGAAGCTTGGGGCCGTAGGGACTCTGCAAAGAACCTTTAGTAATGCCTACAGTGCACCCCGTGAGGTGCACTGACGACCCTAGGATGTACATGAGCAGTGCACGTTTTATCTGTGAGTCTTCTGTGGGGTTTAGAATATGTCTTAGATTTAAAATAAGTCTTGCAAATTGGACTGTTTTAAAATATTCAAAGTTATGGTGGTGGTCTGATAAATAACCAGGAAACCGCATGGCGCTCGACATTTTAAAAGGTTGGGAGCCCCTGCTCTATATGGAAGCTTACATATTGTGTGGGTTTATTTACACACTTGTATTTTCGACTCGTTTCCTCTGTCACTAGTTTTATTTATAACTTTAATGAGTCTCGTCAACTGACAACAGGGATTTAAGAAATGAGAGAGTGAAATGTTCTTTATAATTACCTAATTAGAACAGTAAGAGTTATAAATGAATTAGTCACCTTAAAAAAACTGGTTAGACTGCAGTTCCAACGCATAAAAAATATTTCCCCGTCTAATCTTTACATTTAATTCATACTTAATGCCAAAGAGAACGCTGAAACCTAAAATTATGTTGAAACAGTCAACGAACAAAGAACTGGGGATTTTTTTTTTGTTCAAAACTTTACTGTTTGTATCACAGTCACAAAGCCAATGAGCCTCATAGTAATATAAAGACATTTACTGAGGAAAACGTATTACTGATTATACCATGTCCGTGAACGGGTCATCTTCCGAATGAATATTCCAACGGGTTGTCCCTCGAGTCATAAATGGTTGAGAGAAATATCCCCACAGGTTCCCCTCTTCACGGTAAATCACAAAGACTTTCTCAAGCTGGGCTGTCACCCTGACCAAGAGTCTGACATGAAGGAAATGTGAAGTAAACCTTGACCTACAAATGTCCGTAGGGAATTTCCTAAAGACAGCTCTAACAAGAATTTCTGTAAGGACTTTTTTCTTTAGAAGGTGCCCCATTAAAGTGATCTCACTAGAACGATATTATCTTCACTCTGCCTTAAGCCAGGGTTAATGGGTGCAGCCTGAACCGAAGTACTGAAGCAAGCAATGTCACTACAGAGTTCTCCCAACGGACTGAAGGCTCTCGTTGAAACTACTCCGGTTTAACATTTCAGCCGTAAACATAAAATGACCCTCAAAAGCTACCTTTACTTACAGTTGTACGGTATCAGTATCGTCGTCTGAACGTACCTGGAATAGGAAGACACGAAATTTCAGTACATGGTATATCCAACAAAAATTACCAAAAATGAAAATAAGCTCCTATTATTATTATTATTATTATTATTATTATTATTATTATTATTATTATTATTATTATTATCTTAAAAACCCCTAGACTTGTCAAAAACTCACAGTCACTTCAAATCCGGAGTAGAGTATCAATACTCATAATTTAAGAAGCTTGACGAAAATCGGTTCTGACATGTAACACGAGCACTGCCAAGTGGATTATATACAATAAACCTGTTTCTGAAGCCATTTTATTTCCAAAGAAAGCGCACAAATGTTGAAACAAGTAAAAAAATAAATACAATAATTAAGAAAATCAAGGAAAAGAAATTATGTGAAGCAAATTCCCCATTATTATTATTATTATTATTATTATCAAACATGAGCATACATTTGCATAGTACAATCAAACCCTATTTATATGAAAAGGAAAAAAAATGTTTCACCAATGTTGCATAACTCTTTAAGGTAGAATTACAGTGTTTCTTACACATTTAAGCATTAACATCCCTAACACTGCCAAAAAAAAAAAAAAGAGCTGCTCCAAAGTTTGCAGTGTAAGGGGAAGAATCCTTGGACAGTGCAGTGTGGCATCATGGGACCTCAAGAGAATATGCATAATGACGTTCATTGAAAAGAGTAGCACGCGCTGATTCCACAGGTCAACGGAACTGCAGGCGAGTGGCTTTAGACGTCCTCTAACGAAAATTTTGAAAGAGGGCAAAACATGTCACCTATCGACGTTACTCTGCTCTGAAATTACTGCTGTAAAGAACATGACCAATTCTAAAAATTCTGTCGGAAATATAAAAATCCCAGTATTTTAAGCACTCAAAAGGGATTACAATATTTCAGTGGGGCAACACAAAATATCAGAGGCATGTAGCACTAATACCACGGTAATACATCTCTGTAGATACAGGAAGAGCAGCAAATAACACCAAGTTTTTGGCCGCATTAATTACTATGCACTTTCAATACTAGGACGAAAGTTTGTGTTCGAAAATAACAATAAAATGGGGGCAATCAGACTCCTCATATATCAAAAACATCAATTACGCATAAAGTACTAAAATTAATAAAAAAAAACCCGAAATGTACTATTAAAACAACATAAGAAAGAAAATATAACTAACACAGTACTTCACACACTCTCACTCTTACGAAAGCACCCAATGTTGACATATGGTCCATATGCAAAAATGATTCAAAACAAACAAACAAAGAAGTACACAAAAACCACAATGCACTTAGACAACTGCAGAACCCTTTTATTCTGAAAAGAAAATACACACAAAATAGAATGTTTCTCTCTCTCTCCATCTTACGAAGACATCGGAGTGTTGACGAGGAACCCAACCGACAAATCCCGGCCCTTGCCAATGCTCGCGCGATAAGACAACACAAATCATGTTCGCCGTGTAACATGGATGCAAAGCGACGAATTCTGAAGACGTTATTACCATATATATGGCCATAGCACCATAAACGAAGCGTAGAGGCGCTAAACTACATGAAAGAGAGAGAGAGAGAGAGAGAGAGAGAGAGAGAGAGAGAGAGAGAGAGAGAGAGAGAGAGAGAGAGAGAGAGAGAGAGAGTCCTTGTGTCGTATATTCAAGATGAAACGTTTATAATTCCACGGTTCATTTAATCTCAATTTACTGACTTTGGATATATCAAAGGGCGAGAGAGAGAGAGAGAGAGAGAGAGAGAGAGAGAGAGAGAGAGAGAGAGAACTCCTCTCTCTCTCTCATACACAGCCTTCTTTTATTCCAAAAAACCATCGTTCTTACGATGGCCGGGCGTACGTTTCTTAGGAGAGTATATTATATAAACTGTCTAGCTCCAGACTCAAGCTTTGATGTCAGCCCAAAGTGTGATTATTAGAAGAAATCAGATTTTGCATTTTACTGGCTATCAGAAATGAAATTACAGGATAATGTAATTGCGTGGCTTAGAAGACAAGAACTTTTTACATTGATAATGACACGTAACTTTACAGTATAATTTTTTTGCCAGTTCATTAAAATAGGCCACAAATGATCTGCGCACCTCAAACTGACATATCCAATTCACCCCAATTAAGCATCAGTAGTCACTAGAGTTAATTTTCTTGTCACTTTTTCTTTATCTTTTTTTTTCCAAAGCTTGGAAACAGTTTTCCGTTAATTTCATAATATATATATATATATATATATATTATATATATATATATATATATATATATATATATATATATATATATATATATATATATATTTATTTTAGACAAAGAAATTAATCATTACAACACAACGTTTCATATTATGCCTCCCCAAAAAGAGCCATACCCCCGCACTTCCGTCGCCTAGTGTTAACATAACACTATGAGAGGAGATAAGGAGAGCGCTGTTACAAACGTCTCTCTTCCTCTTCTTATCGGCTTCTTACACAGTCTTATCGGAAGCTCTTATCGGGAGAGAAAGGCTTGTTTTTAAATGTTTGAAAATGGGGTGCTCGCTCTCGCTCTCTCTCTCTCTCTCTCTCTCTCTCTCTCTCTCTCTCTCCCCGAAATGTATTTACCAAAGAATGAGTATCTTGAACTCAAATGCCGCCCATCTCTGAGCTAAGTTTTATCACTCAGTAATGTGATTGTCTGTAAATCATAAATGAAGGATTAGAAAAATATTAGCTTCCAACGTTTTTGTAATCCCAACACATGTAATGGGCTACGCCAAAGTTGAAAAGCTAACATAGCGTGGTTTTACAGCATTTACCCAAGGAAAATATCTCTACAATATTAATATATATAAGCTCACAAGAGCATTTATTTTTAAATAACCCGTTCCACTTGTAAAATTTTGGCGCCAAATACGAGCGAGAACAGTCATAAGCCCATTCATTCTCTATATATTGAATCAGTATCAGGCATATCAGGCACCATAACAGACTCAAGGTCTCAAGGTCACCCACTGCATAAATAAAACCGAAAAAGCTACAATAATTCCGAACAACAGGAAGTTCTTTATTCGTCCTTACTTCTAAGGCAATCACACAACTCCTTATCATCATGAAGCCTTATCAGTTGACACACCTGGTCAGATAAAAGATAAGTTGAAATGCGAGCACACATATATGCTCTATTAAATGAAGTCTCGCCATTGTCGCCAAACGCCCAAAGAAATGGTCCACTTCCATTCATGAGCTCGTGGGAAGGACAATCTGACATCATCTTCTCAAACAGTCCCAAAAGAACTATGGAAAGGATTAAGAAAGGGGGTGGGCCTACACTAAAGGGAGCGATAGCCCTTCTTGAAGGGCGGAAGATTACAGGAATGAAAATAAACGGAACTTCCAAGTTAGGCAGCAGAGGGAGAGAAACAATTACCTAAGCCATCAATCCGAGGATTGTCGAAATCCAGACTAACACTTCCCATATTTATACAGTAAATGTGGGGGTGGTAGTCTGGCGCTAGACCAAGTAGCAGACACTTCAACGAACAGACACTGACACTGATATGCCAAACATGCCTGCGCACGCCATTCATTTACAGACTTTAGAACAGACACTTATTAATCATATACCAATAATAACAGGAATTCAGTAGTATTCACAAACTCCATTATTAACAAAAACTTACAAAAAATATCTGATGGAGGAGAAAATTCCTAAGTACGGGAAACTAAACGAAAATTTGTCACTAGGGTTAATAAGTGTTGTGTAAATAATTTCTGTATCTAAAAATAAACAGAAAAATATTTAAATTTTAACTAACCTTCGGTGTTAAAATTAAGTTTCAGAGGACTCATTTCAGTGGCCGACAAAGATATTTATAAAAGGCAATTAACGGAAAACTGTTTCCAAGCTTAGGAAAAAAAAAGATAAAGAAAAAGTGACAAAAATTAACCCTAGTGACTACTGATGCGTGATCGGGGTGAATTTGATACGTCAGTTTGAGGTGCGCAGATCATTTGTGGCCTGTTTTATTGAACTGGCAAAAAAAAAAAAAAATTATACTGTAATGTTACGTGTCATTATCAGTGTAAAAAGTTCTTGTCTTCTAAGCAACGCAATTACATTATCCTGCAATTTCATTTCTGATAGCCAATAAAACACTAAATCTGATTTCTTCTAATAATCACACTTTGGGGTGACATCAAAGCTTAATTCTGGAGCTATACAGTTTCGTAGCTACTTCACTAATTTCAAATAATGTAAAGTATTTTTGTCAAAGGGCTTTCTGTTTTAATTTTCCAAAAGGTGACATGTAGTACAAACCACAGCTCTATATAAGCCTTTTACTCGGTTATAGACGGGGAAAAGGGGCTTATGTAAGGCACTGGCGGCCATCAACGAAACGAACTGTTCCCCAAATTTCCGTCAATGATACTATAAGTTCTGACAATGCTTCTTCTAGCAAATAGTTCTGTCTGTACCCAATTTCAACTGGGGTGAATAATGCATACATTACAGAGCATTAATTTACAAAATAATACGATTTTTTTATATATACGTGATTAGAGGTAGCCTTAATGTCAAGATCATCAAAGTATTAAACAATCAATTTGTTTTTATAGTGTGTAAATAAATTGCGTGCATATCTATAAATTGCATGCATATCTAAGTGTACATTTAAAAAACGTGTCTATCTGCCGACCTGCCTATCTACCTACATATCTATATTTGTATTTGTACTTTAACACTATATACGCAGTATGTATGTATGTATGTATGTATGTACATGTATATGTATATGTATATATATATATATATATATATATATATATATATATATATATATATATATATATATATATATATATATATATATATAATACAGTGCGTATATGTATGGACAAAGACAATCTGCTACGCAATGTACTTTTCGAATTATTTGTAAATGGAGAGAGAAAACACATGGCTCTAAACGCCGCTGGAGGGTGCCATCTAACATCTGTCAAAACACCGTTGTTGTTGTAGATCAAGCCAACTGTATGCCAGCACGGGCTCTTTCTCCGTGAGCAGCCCGCAATAAAAAAAGACCAGCATTTACCATAAGGACATTCCACCGGGTAATTTCGCAACTTTTTGCGCGCTCAATAAGATATATCATTAAGGCAGAAAGTCGCACATCATGATAGATCACCAAGCGGTGGCAGTAAAAATAAAAAACAAAACTTTCATTCACAAAATAAAATAGCATTAACATTTATTTCCTTCTCAATTTCGCCTTCTTTTTTTTTTTCCTAAATCAAACAATGAAATTTAAGTGTTTTACCGAAAACTTAGAGCATGATAATGAACATTTCGTATTCCGATTAACCCTAAAAATTTTCCTATATATTTTGATTAACCCTAAAAAATGTTCCTATATATTTTGATTAACCCTAAAAAAATTTCTATAGAGTCACACAAAAATCCATGTAACTTTGAAGTTTTCATTAATTAAGAATTTCCTTTAGACAGATAAATAGCATTTTTATATTCATTACAATACCAAAAAGCACATACATACAAACAATTACATCAAAACCCTTCCATTATTCTAAAATGACCACCTCTCCTTTTCAGAAAACTAAAATGATATACTGATCATCAAAATAACAGGAAAAGATAAAACAACAGAAGCCTAAGTCTAAATTATGTAGATGTCGCTATCTGAAAGCAACAGAGAACCATGAATACATAATTCAACTATCCACCCACCAACATATATATCTATATATATATATATATATATATATATATATATATATATATATATATATATATATATATATATATATATATATATATAGTTACATACATAACATATATATATATTTAATATAACATAACAGTTTCATTACATGTACCCATATACAAAAATGCCACCAATTTATGGACATACTATACATTATACATACATACATACATACATATATATATATATATATATACACTCGTATATATATATATATATATATATATATATATATATATATATATATATATATATATATATATATATATATATATATATGCAGAAAAAGGAAGTATAACTCCGTGGTTCCTCTAACTGGACGCGTCCTCTACTTTAATTAAGATGATAACCTAGCATCCTCAGTAACAATAAATAACAAAAATACTCATGTAAAATCTTTGTAAGTTCACACTGAGGATGCCTGGTTCTCAGGGCAGAGAATAAATGAAATTTAATATATGCAAGATTATAATCATTAATAAATATAAGTTCTGGTGACCACGAGCAGAAATATCTATATTTATCTATCTATATGTATGTATATATATATATATATATATATATATATATATATATATATATATATATATATATATATATATATATATATATATATATATAAAGAGAGAGAGAGAGAGAGAGAGAGAGAGAGAGAGAGAGAGAGAGAGAGAGAGAGAGAGAGAGGACTCTGTGCACCTTCCACGACCCGACAATAAAAATGTCGATCAGGCATCCCTCTATCGCAAAGACAGGCAACGCCAGAACACAACTGGCACCGAGGCGTGTAAACACGACCCACATGACCCGTATCGGGAACTTGACAAACGGCGTCCCCTATGGGTGAGACGCAAGCTAACGCTACGCCTTGGCATGAACTGAATGTCCCCAAATACGCACGTGTACGCTGAGAGGTTGCCGACAACCCTGTATTCCTCTGACCTCTGATAAGCCGGCAAAAACACTCTACATTAAGAGGATACATTAAGAAGACACTGCGTCGAGTAAGGGTTTCACACGAACTACTTCCCAGAGCTTGACAGCTTGTCTGTTATCATTATGTCTTGATCTAAGGAGATTATACTTATTGAAAATGACACCCGAATCACTACGGAATGCAAAAGGTATATTAGTGTTGTGAGTAACTATATATAAAAATTCTGTTGAGTCATTGTACTTTTACTATATAAGGACATGACTACATACGACGCACTCTCACATATATACTGTAGCCTACATACATTCATAACAACTCGCGCGCGCGCACACACACACACTATATAAATAAATATATATATATATATATATATATATATATCACCTAAGCACTCCTTAAAATTTGTTGATTGATAATAAACAATCCAACAAAAAATATTTTAAGACTAAACTCTTCATCCTTAAAGTAAATTCTATACTTTTACAAAGTTCCAAGACCTTATCACCTAAAATTTCAAAGTCGACAGAGCCCCTAGCAAATTAGCCTTTTTTTTTTTTTTTTTTTAGTAGCAGGTATGTCCCGAAAATCATTCCATAGCACTCGTACTCGGACGCTTTATCTAATATTCTCACCGTATGTTTCAGCCACCTTGGCGCTAGAATTATCCTCTACAATCTATCAGTACTGTAAACATGAAAACAATAAATATACATATAATTTGTATGTATGTAAGTGTGTATATATATATAGATGTATATATATTTGTATTTATATATACATATATATGTATATATATACACACACTCACTGACAATGTGGGTATGTGGGCATATACTGGTAAGTGAGAATACATCAAGCGCAAAAAGAATCAGCAGTACAATCAAACCAAGTCAAACTAATAAGTCGTGAGAGAGAAGTCACTTGAAAATATGTCCGCTGAAATTCAGCAAATTCGGGCCCTCCGCACTACCAGGGAGCTAAATAGTGATGTGAATATTCGATAACTAAATAAAGAAGAGGAAACAGAAGACAGGAAACGAACGAAAGGGGAAGAGGAGAAGATCAAAGGAGGGGAAGGGACGAAGAGAAAGGGGAAAACAATCAGAAATACGACGAAAATAATTGAATTTGGGGAATTTCAAATGGAAAAAATCAGACCAAAGAGATAGGGGGAAAAACTCCGAAATTTACGAAGGTGCGGAATTGCATAACGGGTCTTATTTGGAAGAAGTAAAATGCAAGTGGGTAAAACTCAGCCAATGTTCTAACACAGATTCATTGAAAATTTAGTACTTTAATGACTTTCAAGGAGAAAAGCCCATGGCGTTGTATAAGACCAGCATAACCTAATGGCGACGACATGGTGGAAATCTAATGTATATATTTATTTTGTAGTCAAGTGCCTATGCCAACGACCAAATGCCCATACCTGGTTCCGGTATGGAGGATAAAAACACGAGAGAGAGAGAGAGAGAGAACAGATCACGAGATGAGCGATAGACCTGACTCTCTTACTAAAAAGGATTAACAAGACCTTGATTATGAGATCGGCAACGAAAAGAAAAAAGAAAGAAAAAAAAAAAGAAACGACGAAGCTCGTAGAAGAGGGAAGAAAACGGTCAAACAGGGCAGTCCGATGAAGGCCTATTTCTCGAGACCAGTAAACGCTGGGTCAGATGGTTACGAATCTACGTTAGAGAATGATACGGGGCCGGAATACAAATCATAATTATTACAATGGAAGTTCTCAAAAAAAAAAAAAAAAAAAAAAAAAGGTCAAATTGCAATTGCAGATCTCCCTTCAAAATATAAAAATTCCCTGTTGAAGATCTCTTCCACAGATGCAAATGCATTTTTTATCTCTTTCCTCTCAGAAGTAACGTTCCCCTATCTTCTGCATACTGAGGGTAGTTGACTGTTGTGGGTCACCCCCACACGCACGCACATCGCCTGCACACGCACAAAAACAAATATATATATATATATATATATATATATATATATATATATATATATATATATAATCTAAAGGAGAGAACAACACAAATTAGTAATCCCAAAAATCATACATTCTACCAGCTCACATCTCAGTAAACACCAAGTCTTTCTTTTTCCTGAATACAGAAAATCTTTCTCCGTTAAAAGGCTCTCTTTGTAAATTCTATCTGACTTTCTTACTCTACCCAGTGAATGTATACACACGCATACTACTGTATATATATATATATATATATATATATATATATATATATATATACACATATATATATATATATATATATATATATATATATATATATATATATATATATATATATATATATATATATATATATTATATACTACACAATATCTATTAGTTGTATAATAAAACTCCGAAGCTGCAGCGCATTAATACACTTATTTTCGATAAAGTAATAGAACCACTTACTTTACCTTAAAAATGAAAAAGAGAAAAAGAGTTACACCTGAAACACGTACAATTCTGCGCTGGCAATAACAAGCAACTGGCGAGAATAGCTGCAAGAGATAACCTGACCTGAGAGTAGGTCTAGATTGGCTGCGGACCTGTGTAAACAAACCCTCCTCCACTTATCTCCAACAGAGCGTTACATATTAGGATTATCTGTAATTGGCGCGCTCTACTATATTCAGTCCTCGCAGATTTGTGGATCGCGTCACTCATTGTGACATATGAGCGAAGGAGATGTGGCGAGGATCAAAACCTATTTTATCTCTCGCTCTTTATCTTGCTCAGTAGCGCGTTATGATAAAAATAAGACATAATAAGAACCAAAAATAATAAAGTCCTCTACCCATTTCTCTCCAACAAAAAGAAAAATAAATGTATCCTTGTACAATGCCAAACTATCACGCAGTTTTCTTTCTCTCTTTTTACAACACACGCATTGCAGTATACTTGTCTGTCCGTCTGTCTGTTTGTCTATTCCCAGTAAAAAGTCTATCCGCCCCAATATGAAAAGGTATATTTCTCTTTCCCTCTCTCCCAGTGCAATATAAAAGGGCCAATCTCCGGCTGACCAAATCCCCACAGCAAACAGCCATTTCTCGACCAAAAGCTTCTTTACTTTCCTGGGGGTTCATATTACTGCCTACAGACATTTGCCCTCTTGACCACAAAGCCGAGAGAGAGAGAGAGAGAGAGAGAGAGAGAGAGAGAGAGAGAGAGAGAGAGAGAGAGAGAGAGAGAGATAACAAAATTTCTCATAAACAGCTTCAAAAACACTTTACACTTGCAAAAGGATGCCTTTAGGTTTAAGACCTTTACCTCAAATACAAACAGACTGATTACGGTGGAACACATTTATGAAGTATCAACTGCCTGGGGGAATGGATAATGTGTGTTATTCAACAATGAACCGTAGGAACCAAGTCCCTGCATGCAAGCAGAATTCCAATCATTCACTGCACAAGATAAATGAAGGGTGAATTAAGCCTAAAGCAATACAGCCGGGTACCGCTGACACATACCCCACCTGCTCACGCATTTATATACCGATATGTATGTGAAGTGTTTTTGCAGATTTCTTTACAATCTTTTTTTTTGCAAGCAGGATAATATCCACGGACGAATAAAATAAATATTTATTTGCATATAAATATGTATGTGTTGTTTACTTTACTTATAAATTTATGTATGACCACGAATGTAAAATAAAGTCAGCTTCGCGTTCAACAAATTGCTCACGTGAGAGAGAGAGAGAGAGAGAGAGAGAGAGAGAGAGAGAGAGAGAGAGAGAGAGAGAGAGATTTTTCCAAGGGAAAAGCAGTTATCCTCACTGTATCAATTTCCTCAGAGCAACTTTTATGACCTTTCCCGGGGAATAAAATAATTTGGGGCACAATACAGCCAGAAAATATAATAAAAATAAAAACCTAACAAAAAGAGGGATAAAATAAAAATAAAAAATAAAATTGAGACCATTCTCTCAGTACTCCGTGGAAGTCCAATGCAGTATATGAAAAAAGGACTTAAAACAGACGGTTCGGAGAAGTTAGTGATACACATGATTTGCAATAATGGAATTTCAAGGTCTTCCCGATTTTTCTATACCAAATAGCACCACCAACGTATAAGAAAAATCCCTTCTACCACTACAAGTACTTCTGTATTTAAACCGAATATACACTTCCAAAATGTTTTTCTGTAATGTACTATAATATATGAAATAACCTTGGTAAATTACATTTTCTAAAGTGCTATACATCAAATCAATGCTCACAGCATAAACTAAATTACGAGTGTGTGTGTGTGAGAGAGAGAGAGAGAGAGAGAGAGAGAGAGAGAGAGAGAGAGAGAGAGAGAGAGAGAGAGAGAGAGAAATTTATCCATATGAAATTATTGGCATTCCGGCAAGATCAAAGACTCCCCTACCAATCCCATAAATACAGGATCCAATCAAGAAACCATGTACTATGCGGACATCCAATTGAGTCTGAGGACACGAAGCCCGATATTCCCCGTCGCATCAAACGCTTGAACTCTTCTCCAAATCGAAAATTCGACAGAATAAAACACTAAAAGTACTGCTACCCAATTCTCTTCTAACTTAAAAGACAAAATAAAAAAGGTACCGTGTTCTTTAACAGTGACTAGCGATTCCGACAATTCTTCGCAAATGGAAATAATGTTTCACTATTACGTATAAGACATTGTCCAGCTACATTGAGGTAAGCTGACATGGTTAATAAATATTTCATACAGCATTGCTGTAAATTGAGAGTTACACAAATATTAGGAAAACGCCATTTTTCCCAAGAAATCATGAGAAATCAGCCACAACGAACTACAGACATACCTGGGGTTACTCCCGGATGAAAAATCTGGGAAATACCTAATAATAATTAAATAGAAAATTAAGGAAATGTTCTGTTCTGGTACACGAAACGCTAATATCTGTGCTATGTGGACATTTTTCACTCAGCATCGTTCCCGCAGACTTGAGCGAGGGGCAGGAGTTTCGGTGACTGCTGTCGTGTAATTTTTTTTCTCCTCTCTTTTTTTACAGACAAAAATCCTAAATGATACTTCACGTAGGGTATTAAAAAAAGGCTACAACCAAGGGGACGCGACATAATTTCTTGTACTAGCGTCACAGGGCATTCCTAGTCAAGAAAATAAGAGGCAAGGAGAGAAAAACAAAATAATGAGACTCATAAACGGCATCTGGTCATCTATTTCTAACGCAACCATTCCAGCAGGTTCGTTTCGAGTTTTTCTCGACTTCTCTGTATGGGGCAAATGTGTTTTGATAATGCGTAGAGAGAGAGAGAGAGAGAGAGAGAGAGAGAGAGAGAGAGAGAGAGAGAGAGAGAGAGAGAGAGATCAGCATATCTGATCAACTATTTCTGACGCAATCATTCCAGCAGGTTCGTTTCGATTTTTACTCGACTTCTCTGTATAGAACAAATGTGTTTTGATAATGCGTCGAGAGAGAGAGAGAGAGAGAGATTTTTCGAAATGAAGTGGAGGCATCGGGGCAGGATCAAAGGCGCCGTCGCCTATCCCATAAATACGGAATCCAATTAAGAAGCCTCGTTCTATGTGCACATCCAATTGGCTCTGCGCAGGACGGAGCAACCCAGCTGATTTCCCTCGGAAACTCCTCCATTCTTCTCCAGAACGCAACTTGGACATAATGAGATCAAGAAAACGTCTGCGGTTACAAGTCGGAGAAATACGATGAAAAAATAACCAAGGTGTTCGACAGGGAATACGGAATAAAACAGGAGAATTTCTATTACACTTGCCAGGCATAACAAAACTTAAAACGCCAAAGACAACGAAGACTTATTTTCTCCCTTTACACAGCAAATTCAGATTAATACGTAGATTCATACATCATTCAGCGGGGAAGGTTACTAAATCAAAGTAAAGACAAGAGGACAGACTGACAGATAGGGAGGGTCTTACGAAGATCATGAGGCTCTGATATGATTTCATTCGAGTGTGTGAGGACTGTCACGTTGGGGCCCTCCCATTTCGATATTACACTTTTTGACCAAGCGATGGACATTCACATATCACGTTTATTTCTCTTTTCTTCCCTCTACATCTCTAAATCTTAGCTAAGACCCACAACAACAGTCAACTAACAACTAGATACCTAACTCACTGCTTGAGTCAGCATAAAAATACTGAGTTTGAGGGAACTAGCCCAATCTTTCCTTTTCGCCATTTTGAGATTCGGATAATGGTCCCCAGTTTGTGAGCCGTGTGAGCTACCATTACGCCAAAGAGAGACATGGGAAGGGGTAAGGAAAGAAGGAAGGAGAAGGGAAGGGAAGGGGAAAGGGGGATCTGGGAATGAAAATTGAGGGGGGGGGGCGAGTCTACGATGGAAACTGAAAACATCCACTGGGCACTCGAATGCTTCCGGCTGATGTGGCACCAATGGATCTGATCCGAGCGAGGGAGAAAGAGAACGTTTTCTTCACATGGTTATAACGACAATACTAAACAAACAAACACACACACACACACACACACACACACACACATATATATATATATATATATATATATATATATATATATATATATATATATATATATATATATATATATATGTGTGTGTATGTGTGTGTGTGTGTGTGTGTGTGTGTGTGAGGTTAGAGCTTGAACCAATACATCAAGCGGAATACGACTTTATTTCAGCTAATACGTGCATGTATCTGCTCAATTTGGATATATTTTACTAAAGCTAAAATACACCAATCATCACGTCCCGTCACCAGAGTAACATAATACACACACGTACATAACTACATACACACACACACGCATATACATATGTATAGGCCTACACACACAGAAACACAACTGGTGGCAAGAATGTGACAACTGTTGTGTTATCAATAGCCAGCCATGCAATTGAACGCATGTTCGAATTCATAGCAAGAAGGATAGGAAGTGCACACTGCTTTAAGAATGCCATTGTGCGATTTTGTGCCTCTGTAGAACATTAAAGTGAACTTAGTCCATGATCGTTAGTTGACTGTGGTGGTTACAAACTATGTGAAAAAGACTTCTGGAATAACCCCCTCTGAGGTAAAAGAGATATGATTCAAAGTTACACACACTATATATTTACATGTACACACACACACACACACACACACACACACATATATATATATATATATATATATATATATATATATATATATACTATACAGTATATATAAATTATAAATATAAATTCTTACATGTATAAAAATAAAGCAGTAAATTCTTGCATGATAGAGAGAGAGAGAGAGAGAGAGAGAGAGAGAGAGAGAGAGAGAGAGAGAGAGAGAGAGAGAGAGAGAGAATTTCCATTTTTATTCACTCGGAGAATGAATAACTCTCCCCCAGAAATATAAAATGGAAAAGGTAGGTAGAAGGAAAAAGAAATCAAATCGTACACAGGATGTAATCCATACGGCCCTGGAACGAACACTTTTTTTGGATGTTTTTTTTTCTAACTCACAAGGCTGCTTCTTTGGAGAAATTATTTTCTTGATATAGATATTTCAATGCTCACGAGGATGTTGTCAGCCACCTAAAATCTAAAATATTCCGAGTGAAAAAAAAAAAAAAAAAAATATATATATATATATATATATATATATATATATATATATATATATACATATATATATATACATATGTATAATATATATATACACACACACATATATATACTGTATACATACATATGTTGGTGTGTGTGTGTGTGTCAAACGAGGTATTGGAAAAGCAACGCTTTAATATCCAGGAAGCAGGAGTGCGTCTGCAGCAGAGAAGTAAAAGACCCAGATTCCATAAAGGGTTCAATGCTATGCTGATGAGTCCTCTGTGTGGGTGCACTTGAAGCGGCTTCTGTTGGGGAAGCTTTCTGGACATTGCATTCATCTACTGTTCAGTATGTAAATTAAGAACAAGGCGGTGACCACTGTCTTTTTGGTCTTCCGGAGGACCCACCTCTTGGAAAAGTCTTAGTGTTGACATAAAATGCACACTACTCGTCAATATAAATGTGTATAAACACACACTATATACTGCACAATATATACAATATATATATATATATATATATATATATATATATATATATATATATATATATATATATATATATATATATAAACATATATAAATTAAACGCAGAAATACACACACATATACACACACACACACACACACACACACATATATATATATATATATATATATATATATATATATATATATATATATATATATATATATATATATATATAGTATAATACATATATACGTCTGTCTATTCTGGTGAAGGACTGAAGGAAGTTGATAATGATGACTTTTGCACGCAGTCAATGTACATAAGTTTTTCTTGAAAAAGACATAGGCAGCATTATGGTGTTGTTAATTCGTCATCCCTGTTTTAAAAACTATCATCCCTTTACAGAGAATTCATCTCATTTTATCCTCATAGATGAAACTTTCGTCACCAAACTTCTCTTTCCCTCAACTGAGTCTTCGGTTCACTCCAAAATCTTATCCCTTCTGTTCATTTGTAGGTCACGCTGGCATCTCCCCCGCCCCCCTAAAAAAAAGAAAAAAGAAACAACAGCAGCGAAAAAGAAGCAATATTAAGAAGATTCCTCTTTTCTATCATTCATTTTTTTATCAGGCACAATAACCATTTACAAATGTCTTTGATGCGGTCGACGTTTCTCATACACACCCCCGTAGCCTAGTTTTTGTTGTTTAGACTTTACTCTTCAGGTAAAATTTTTACTTGTTTGCTAACCTTTTTAAACATCATCGTAAAGCTTGAATAAATGTTTAAACCTGGAGCTTTTCTTGAGTTTCCTAAGAATCTTTTCACAATAACTTATCAGATTTTCCGTAATTAATGTTGGACTTTAAATACACTCAGTGTATTTCTTAACAACGGTTATGCTTTTTACCCTCCCAAAGCCAAGATAAATGTGGAGGGGTGGAGTCGGGATGGGAATCCATCCGTTAAACATCTGCCAAACAAATTATGAAATGAGCCATTCAATGAGCGTTAAAAACACCTGGAAAAGGGACAATAAAAACGCCGACCCCGACTAGGAATTCACCTGAGACAAAGAAAAACATGATGATTTCTATGTAATTTACAAGAATTAATTCAGGTATACTCAGAAATACACATATAATTATATATATATATACACACACCATCTATTTATATATTCATATATATAATATATATGTAAATATATATATATATATATATATATATATATATATATATATATATATATATATATATAATATATATATATGTATATATATATATATATATATATATATATATATATATATATATATATATATATATATATATATATATATAATATATAATATATATATAGATATATATGTCTACAGACGAAAAACCTTCCGTTGGGGAAAATTGCAACAGCATCAGTCTCTTCATGCAATTATATAAAAAGATTCTGCATCTGCACGACAACCCTTACTACACGAAGCTTGGCACTCGCCTCATATTTTTCATTAACTTTCGCGTTTCCTGGACGTCAAAACCTGTCCTTTCCAACATCAAGTTGCAAGCATCTCCTTGGTCCCAGTCTCTTCCTTCCTGAAACTTCCGATTTAGAATAGCACTCTGTCTTTCATGATCCATCTTTCCACCAAAGCAAATTTGTCACCACTATTTCTATTTCTAAATATCTCACCCTTTCCTAACTTTTCTCCCCCTATAAAAGTAGATATTTCATCTCAATAGCTTGAAATGTTTTTCTTTCATACTCAATAAAAACAACACTATACTCCAATGAAGGAAAAGTTGGCTCAACAGATTCTTCATTAATTATAACTTTGGTATTCATTAACACTCCCTTTTACTTCCATATCTATAGACTGCTTCACTTATTCTGAGATTTGCTTGTTAGTTACTGTATCATCATCTGTTCTCCGGACTTCAAAATGCAAATATGAATCAAGCACTTTCAGTCATTCAGTACTCCTTCCAGACTTCCATTTAGCTCAACTCTCGCTAACACTCAATTTCCTCCTTTCACATTATTTTCAACCTCTTTCACCTGTCTTTGCAACCTCTTTTCACTATCATCAACTAACAATGTATCATGTGTAAACATCATCAAATTCACATTTCATTTAGACTCCCACTCTTTATCCAATAGTCTTGCATCCACATCCGTCTACTACCTGAAACTCACTGATCTACCCCACAAAAATATTAAACAGCTAAGGAAACACTACATACCTCTTTGAGACCCATTTGAGACCCATTTCAATTTTATCATGAACCTTGTAACTGCTCTGAAAAATCAACCTCGCACAACCGACAACGTCTTCACAACATACGCAACACACAGCCTAACCCTTCACTTCCAAACATCTCACACGACTGACTGCTAACAAACGCTTGAACCACACAGCCTATCCCTTGACTACAACCATACAAATCGTTTCCTGACAATACTTCTGTTATTTGTCATGCCTTCTCAGTCAAAACCCTGCCATACACATTCCTACGAATAATCCATTATGTTTTGCTTATAATTATTACGATCACCTTCATCACGTCACCAAACCGAAGAATTACTCCTTTTACCATTCACGGCGAATATTCACTCACAAAAACTGAAACATTCCTCCCACAAATCGCTGAACTCTATTCTTGCATGATTCAGATCTACAAGAGCTTTTTTTTTTATCCTTTTTTTAAGCCAAATCTTCAAAATATTCTTTCCACAAAAACAGAACTGCGCTGTCATAACACACACAAACCTATATATAT
>NC_089743.1:55207123-55217123 GCF_040412425.1 Macrobrachium rosenbergii
ACTCAGGCAGCAGTGCAGGCCACAACAAGACTCCTGTCACCAATGCAAGCAACCGTAACCAGAGTTGGTGTCCAGTCAACGCAAAGGAATGTGACCCTGAAACAGCAGGTCAGCCTCAGTACCACAAAACTGACAAGTTACCCCCTAAACCCTCTCCCAACAACCCCAACCATCAACACCACATCCCTTTCCCACCCAAGGAGGGTCCCACCCGACCCCAACAGAACTAGGGATCTGAGGGACAGTCCGGACCAAGTCCGCACGAGAGAATGGGCAGGTAACTGACAGATACGTAAGTGTTCACAGTAAGACTTTTTGACGTTAGTGATATTAATAATAATTCTAAATAATTATCCCACTGCAGTAATAATGTTATAAAAATAACGAAAAATATCCAGACGATAATATTAACTGTGTTAATAATAATAGCTTTTTGACTACACTGCCTCTGGGAAATAGTTCCACACTGCTGATTTGCATCTTAAAACGCCTCAGAAGACAAGAGTTCAAGTAAGAACAGGTATGCTACATAACTGAACCATCGGGAAACAAATGAAACAACAAAACTGATTTTGTTGACAAACATGAAACCAAGCTTCTCAAAACAATGACCTTGCAATATGCTACAAAATTTAGCTTATTTTACCAACATGAACAATGCAGTATATTGAACAAGAGTATGCAATAAGGCAACAAAACCCGTGGTACAAAATCAATTGTCGTTTGAACATTAAATCTTTGACAAATAAATATGAAGACACTGACACTGACAGACACTAACACTATGGCACAAACATGAACTATAATATATATATATATATATATATATATATATATATATATATATATATATATATATATATATATATATATATATATATATATATATATATATATTCCCAATTCACAAGCAAAAACAAAAAATAAAAGCAAAGACACATTTTCATAATGAAATACAAACTCACACCTTACCTATCTCGTTTCCATCAACGCGGAAGCAAATGCCGCCTTGAGCTCCCATGCCATCTGCGAAGGAGAGGCAGCAGCAATCCCACTCCGAGTCGACCGGCGGCGGAGAAAAACAAGGGAGCTGATGCAAGCGCATGACAAGACCCAGGCGCAAAGTCGGGGAGAGGTAAGTACCGCCTTTGAGTCGTCCAATATGTAATTCAAACGAATCCAAGAGCGATATTTTTCTCGGCAATTTAACACTTTCTGGTAGATATTTCGTGCGCGCCTTTCGGCGCAGCATAAAAAAAAAAAAAAAAAAAAAACCGGGAGAAAAGCTTCAGGTGAGTGACGCAATGAGGAATATGCTTATAGAAGTCGATGAACGTTGTGTACAAAATTTGTGTAGAGCTGTATATGTATATATATATATATAATGTATGTATGTATGCATATATATATATATGTATGTATACATGTACAGTATGTACTGTATGTATTTATATATAAATGTGTGTTTTACGTATGTAAGCATATATATATATATATATATATATATATATATATATATATATATATATATATATATATATATATACACACACACACACACACACACATATATATATATATATATATATATATATATATATATATATATATATATATATATACACACACAAAAAAACACATACATTCATACATAAATATATACATACACACACACATATATATATATATATATATATATATATATATATATATATATATATGTATATAATTACAAAGGAATATATTTGAACAGGATAGAATATGATAGCTAATACCCTGAAAAAGCAAGCTGAGAGTGAGAGAGAGGAATACGCGCAAGGAAACGACAAATGTAAATATGAACTGGGTATAAAACCCCCAAGAGATATTTTGAAGCTTGAGACCAGACGCGATCTTCGCTATTTCCTGTTTGCGTTACCTGTATTTATAACGGCGATGGCAGCGGGAGTGTCACACCTGTCCACACACACCGCCAGGTGTGGATGGAGCAATGAAAGGTGGATAAGCTCAGCCAAGGACAAAAAAAAAAAAATGGTGGAATTGACGAAAGCTAACCGCGGGGAGAGGAAGAATCTACATTTTGTGAAACCCCCCAAAAAAAAAAAGTATTAAACTCAACGAAACGTCTACAAGTACAGAAAGAAGACTCTTTACACCACACCTGCGGGAAAACTGGGTACAGTTTCAGTGGTATCTACCCTGTAATCCATGATACCAGACATTACGAAAAACCGTGCACTACTGGTAGGAAAATGTTTTGTTTTGAATATATTAAAAAAAACTTTGTTTTGAATAATTTAAAAAGTTGCTAAAGCATACATCTTTTTTCAGTCGGTCACGTGATAAAATTGTAAAATACGGCACTCCATGACTTCCACTGTTCTTCATGAATCTGTGATTGGAAAAGGTCAGAGAAAATAACTTGGAAAGTAATTTACGTAGTCTGCTTCCTTTGTATAAATGATCACGATATTTGAAATCTATGATAAATTATTTTAATCATTCATTTTTCTCGCCCGAAGGCGTTGTGCGACCTGTTTTCTAATCACGATTCTTCTGTTAACATCGGCTTCATCTGATGAGGAGGAAAGTAAAGGCGGTACTCTAGCCTCCTACTGGACAATTATCCATATTTTACTTCTAATGTGGAAGCTACCCCTTCCAAAAATGTCGGTTGATTACAGCTTCTTAAATAAACTCAAATTCATCAGTAATCAGATATCCAAAGCATTTAATAATCAAAGAGAGCCATTAAACAAACAAACAAAGGCACGCACAGATAAACGAGGTCTAAAAATTTACGATTACAACCGTGGTAAATAAACCTATCGTAAGAAGTTTTACAGCCTCCCCTGTCGCCGGGGGAGGAGAGATAAAGAGTGAGGACGAATAGAGCAGGAGGAGGAGGAGGAGGAGGAGGAGGAGGAGGAGGAGGAGGAGGAGGAGGAGGAGGAGGAGGAGGACGTAGGAGGTGAGACAAGGGGCGATAAACCCATCATCTGTTTTCTCTTTTATGGCCAGCACTTGCAGAGATCAATCAAGATTTTATTCAACACATCAAGGGAACGAAAGTAAAGAGATGCTTGGTCGTATGTACGAGTACTTACATAATTATGTGTGCACGCACATACGAATTTCTCTCGCTATAACGAAGGGCTCTTTCAACATCCTGTTCGCTACCTACTAAACTACTTGTCGTTAGTAAGTGAATCTTGGGCGACAACATTTTTGGAATGTCCACTGCTTTATCACAAAATTATGAACGTATGTTTCCACATTAATACATAACTCTTGTCGAGTTCAGTTTAGAATTACCCGACAGGTACCACGACTATTTATGAGCGAAAACAAATATACTTATCACCCACGAACCAAAACTTCGACAGCTCATCTATCGTAGTCAGGTCTCTAGTAGATCACGTTGCTGACTTTGTTGTTTATCGCTATTTTAGTGTTAGTTAATCTTAAAAAGAACGTATAAAAGTATTCCCTCCATAAACACTCTGCTTGGGGCAGCGGTTTGGAAGTGGGTATCAAGTTAATATAAAATGAATTTTTGGGTGCGTAGAAAATTGTTACGGCAAAGTAAAACACCGCCTGAACAGCCTGCAAGTATAAAATAAACACAATGCTTTCAAGCCCTGCTGAAGACTCTCTGTAATTATGAAAAATTCTTTCAAAATATAAATAAAATAGTCATAATAAAAATTCCGAAATACTTTAGCCAAGAGGGATGTCGATAAAAGCAAATAGAGCCAATACTTCCCACTCGCTTTACCGCCATTAATAACAAACACCGATGCTGAACTGCAATTGACAAGGCAAATATTAACAACGTACATTTCAATATATAAAACTGTATAAGCCTACAAAATAATATCAACACTACAGAACGTTTTAACAAAATGATGACAAAAAGTGCAAACAAAAAATATGATGGAAAATGGAATATATCGCAAATCAACTGATAATCTCTCAACGCCTCCCTCTTTCGAAGTTCGATCTCACTCACTATTTTCCCTAATTATTTTTTTTTTTCGGTAAAGTATATTAGCATAAAAACATCAGAAATATGCCAACACCAATACAGAGTCTGCTCATTTCCTACTGGCAGAACTTCCTATAAATTTGGCCTGTCGACTGGTTCATTCATTATGTTCTTTGATTAACATCGGCATGCGAAAATTATGACACATTTCCGATAAATTAATCTTATCATATATTTCTAATGAACACCCGATAAGCTTAAAAGAGTCCCCACTTATTTCCATCTCATTAAAATGGTGAATAACAACATCCATCACTTCGAAATATTCCTTTACGCATTCAGCGAGAATATATATATACATATATATATAATATATACATACATATATTCATATATATATATAATATAATATATATATATATATATATATATATATATATATATATATATATATATATATATATATATATATATATATATATATATATATATATATATATATGGTTATAATCACTCCTGAACGTGCTTCATATATCATTAAAAAAAAACTAGGGGCACAATGTTATATTTTTTTCAAAGTGGTAATGAGTGATATATATATATATATATATATATATATATATATATATATATATATATATATATATATATATATATATATGTGTGTGTGTGTGTATATATATATATATATATATATATATATATATATATATATATATATATATATATATATATATATATAACCATACAAACAACCATATATGCTGTTAAAGATTCCTCACAAAGACAACTACAAAAATCTACAAGTACAGTTTAATCCCGTAGCTCAATTTGTGGTGGAAGGATTTGCAAACAGTTTATCAAGAACAAGAACAATTAATAAATTAATTTTTTATGTGCAATATTCAAGAACAGTCTGCTTGTTGAACTACTGTTACTATGCTGAGCCTAATGTATATCCGCTGGAAAGAGAACCACAATGAAATGATCCCGCCAGAGATCGATGCCCCTACTCGGTTCGAGTTTACTCAAGGGAGAGAAAACGTTACAATATACAGCTCCCTGTAGGTGGGTAATGCCAAGGTCTAGAGATTATACTCTCTAGAGTAGACCTTGGGTAATGCCGTCAGTGCACCTCACGTGGTGCACTGTAGGCATCACTTAAGGTTCTTTGCCGCATCACTTCGGCCCCTAGCTGCGACCCCTTTCATTCCTTTTACTGTACCTCCGTTCATATTTTCTTTTTTCCATATTACTTTCCATCCTCTCCTAAGAAATGATTCATGGTACAACTGCGAGGTTCCCCCCCTCCCCCTTGTTACATCATTAAAATCTTAATACTCTCAATTTCCGGTTTCAGCACTGAATTACATTATAGGTCCCAAATTTTATATTCTATTCCGTTTCAATATGGCTGAAGGGGAGTGGCGCTCCTCGGGAGAAGGGCAGGAAGTGGGCGGGGCTGTGATACTTGTAATCTCATGAGTTTATCGTTTTTCAAACGTTCAGAAAAGGTCCCATAATTTTTGCACAAATCAGTTAAGGTAAGAAACTAACCCAATATTGATATCTGAGGAGTTGAACAAAAAAATTCAACATATATTCCTGATATGATCAGGATGAGATCTAAAAAAACAGAGGTTGAAGCTACTTACCATCAAGGTTGAAATGCTTCAATAACAGTTGTATTTTTTGGGTATATTAGAAAATAATTGCAATAATTCCGTAAAAATTCAGTATATCAGGCTCGTCTCTTGATTGTCAAACTATGCTGAGATGATATTTAAGGTTCTCCATGTGCATAACAAGAGAGACGACTGGCTTTGTTTGGCTACGAAGGGTATTTTCAGGTACTTATTCATCTACGACAAAATGGCTCTCCTTATCAGTGACTATACCTTGCATCAATGCAGATTAACTCAAGATTTTATTAATTATTTTTTACCATAACATTCCTAATCAAGTTCTTCCGCTGCAAGAAAAAGTGATCACGGACTTCGCTTCTGAAGTAAAGACAAATCACCTTCTTAAAAAAAAAAGACCGAGTGATTCTAAAATCATCCAAAAAGACAATGTCTGATTCTAGAAGAGATTGATATGGAGTACCAGTGACTGTAGTCATGGCAGCAAAGTGTTTGAGAAGCGCGATGATCGAAGAAATGTCACAAATCATACCTAGCGAATTAGTAGATTGCGAAGTGATCTTAACGAGCTGAAAAATGCACGAAATATATACCATACTCTTGAAATATTGCAAATATTTACATAAATCTTAAGCTGACTTATTCGAGTATTTGTGTAACTATAATTCTCATTTTATCAGAGAGAAATGGAGAACACACACACACACATATATATATATATATATATATATATATATATATATATATATATATATATATATATATATATAAGAGAATCAAAATACTCTTCAAGTAACAATAGTTTACCTAAAATGTTCAATGACTGAAATGTAAAACATGAAGCAATGCTACATCCAAAAACATGCAAGCCAAGCGGCACTTACATTCAATATCCTGGCATGACTACTTAGAGAAGTTCAACAAGAATACCCGAAAAATAAACATGAAACAGCTAACAGACGCTATAAAGTAATGCACCAATTATCACATTTTCAGCTCTAGTTAGAAGCGCTCCCTGAGTCATCAACTGGTTTCTAAGCATGATGTCTGGACGTCATCACCTGAGAAGTAAGATTCATTGATACAATTTTTCTTGTTTGATTTGGTCAATAGAACCCGTCTCCATCTATTAATCAAACTTTTTTCGCAAAGGAAGGGGAAAAAGGAGCATATAGAAGAAGTAAATGACTTTCAGAAAGCTCAGTAACGAAAAACGAAACACTTAGAAGGAAATGGCGGATCGAGAGTGGCCACGGCCACGCACACTTCCACTTCCATTTCGAGAACTTTCACTCCCTAATTCCCGAGTGCCCGGCCGATTATCGAAAACCCATTACCGCTTGAAACAAAAATGTTCGACGGACAAACTTTCCAACTCTTCAAAAATAAAGGAAAACTTTCCGGGGAAGGTAATTTAATGGCTTTTGTGACATGATGCCAAAAATCTTCAAAATGAAATAAGAGTAAACTCTCAGTTTTTCTTTGCTCAAGAGAAATGAATAGGCAATCTTACTTTTTCTTTTTTTAAGATATGTACAGAATTTTGAAAAAAAAATCCAATTTAATGAAAAATCATTAATACGCTAAATTTTTTAATAAAAACAACTTTAGGACTTGATTTGTATTTTCTTCCGAAAAAGTAAAGGAAAACAATTTCCTAAACGGACAAGTACTCATATACGAGTATTATCAGGACAACTTATTATTTTTGCAAGTAACCAATCCCCTATCGTAAAACATTAGGAGGTGATTAAATTCTTTAATAAAACACTGAAAGTTATTTAAATCTCGTAACCAGCGTAAGTTACAAAAGGCGAATTAACAATAATTCAGGGAATAAGGAAAACTTTGAGCCAAAACTTAGGTATAAGTCTGAAACAAGTCCTATATACATGACTCAGCTGCATTCTCTGTTTCCTGAACCTGGCTTAATCTATCAAGGTTCTGATACAAATAATTTAGAGAAACTTACATACAGCTCATCTGTACACAGACTTTTCACCTGATGGGAAACATAAACAAATCGACGGGGTCGCCATGGGATCTCCTTTGGCTCCAGTAAAAAAAAAAAAAAATTCTGTATCATTTAGCGGAGCCTCACTTATTCTGAGTTCACCACTATTTCCTCCATTATATAAAAAAAGCCTCACTTATTCTGAGTTCACCACTATTTCCTCCATTATATAAAAAAAGCCTCACTTATTCTGAGTTCACCACCATTTCCTCCATTATATAAAAAAAACTCCATGTAGGTACTTCCATAATCTTTCAAATCTAAGATACTGCTGAATAATTTTTACTGTTCGTCAATAATCTCCATTCTCATTTAAATCTTACTTTAGGGCATGAAAACACCGATAGCTGAACTTTCTTTCATTTTTGATGTTTCAATCATAAGACCAGACTAACACTTCTCCATATCAGTCTTTTGCAAATAAACTTCACGCTTATATTGCCTTGATAATAATTAATACTTAGGAATCGAAACACAATTGGCCCTCTTTATAAAGACAAAGACATTTTTCCCATTAACGTGCGCTCCTTGGTGATTCATGAATATATTTGCTCAAGACGTAATCTTTGGACTAATTTCGGTTCCACCAAAAGGATACTGAGAGTGCAGATTGAATCCCACCGTGGAATCAACTATAGAACAGGATGCTGATTTGAGTACGAAAGGAATTGAAGGATTGAAGGAGTTTTCTAATATTATGGAACATGCTAGCAAATGTAAAACAAGGATTTGATGTACTGATTTTGAAACTAGGGCAGAAGCCTCTTACGAAACTTCCCTCCTTATCCTTAAATCACTATAATCAAACAACTCGCCCAATCACTAAATACTCCCCCCGCCTTTTTTTCACATCTCTTTTCAAAGTTTAAATTCTTTCTTTGTTTTAGAGGCGTTCTTGGTCCCTCATTATTGGCTGGTTAGCTGGTTAAGTCATATATTTCTGTTCATCACTTATGCATTTTACTTAATTTTGATATTAGAATTCATTTAGATTTTTAAAAATTTTGTGCTTTTTCAATCAAAAAAGATGAACCAGCACTGACCTGAGCCATTTTCGTCTCCTTTTTACCTCATCATCGCCCTCATACACATATATAACTAAAATGTCAAAATTGTTGCAGTTTTGTATTTATTAGCAAGGATGAGGAAGCTTTGCTTCGAAACGTTGCAAGAATTCAATGGAGCTGTTGCCGTCTCTTCTTCGTTCTCATTTTCATATATACTACACGAACACACACACACACACACACACACCCAGTGGGAAGAGAACTCGCCACTGAAGTTGGAGGTGGTTGCTGCCGGTGGTTCGAATCCGCAATGTGACGAACCACTTACCATTTATAATTCCCCTTCAGTATCATTTCCGAGGTAGAGCGAACTGGATATTAGGCGACATCTGTAGCTTTATGTTTGTCAATAAGAAATGTCGCGGTGATGTGACATACATACATACATACATACATACATACATTATTATATATATATATATATATATATATATATATATATATATATATATATATATATATATATATATATATATATATATATATATATATATGAAGATAAAAAGGCCCATAAAAAACTTTTTGAACGTTGCAACCATAAATTTCAGGCGCTTCCTTCTGTGCCCCTGTTCACTGGTACAGAAGGAAGCGCCCGAAATACATGGTTGCAACGTTCAAACAGTGTTTTATGGGCCTTTTTATCTTTATATTATACTGTAGTATTACAGTAAAAGACATTCATATCATATATATATATATATATATATATATATATATATATATATATATATATATATATATATATACATATATGTGTGTGCAAAAATGAGACGGGAGACGATATTAATTTTATAGTACAGACCTGAGGAAAAACAAGTCACGGGGTCAAAAAGGAATATATATCCCTTACCCATACAAAGAATGTTCTAAGAATCAGGGAAATCAAAAACAACGAAAAAGCCCAGTCTGGTGGTAAATGGACAAAATGTCAGTGACTAAAGTAATCTGAGGATTGGAAAGATAAAGAAACACTCAAAGCCGAAGACTCTGAAAACAAGCTTCTGCAGAAAGTGTAATTTTAAAGGTAGAGTCGTTGAGACTAAGTCTTCAAAGAAGGACCAAAACCAGGAATATATTAAAATCAACATTCCAAACTCAGCTTCAGCTTTATTCGCCTCAAGACCAAAATTCTGTCTTAAGGAGACAACTCTCGCCGATGGGCCAAACCTAAGAAGCCCAAAATTGCCAGTCTGACAGATGGGGGACAAGACATGCATCTAATTCGCACCTGTTTTCGTCGTTAATAACAATTTGGTGTAATTAGCGAGGAGGTAAGTTGGCGTGTGAT
>NC_089743.1:55222123-55244623 GCF_040412425.1 Macrobrachium rosenbergii
ATGTACTTAAAAATTCAGTTTAAAATAATATACTCAAACGCACACAACCACACACATACATACATACACACACACACAAACATATATATATGTATGTATATATATATATATATATATATATATATATATATATATATATATATATCACGGATGGCTTCAACACTGATACAGATGATGGCGTAACTGGTTGAAAATAATGTTACATTAATGAAAATGGGTAGCCTATTGCCGTGGACTTCATCCACATTTTAAGCCTAACTATGAACAATTTAGAGGTAAACATTTTGCTTTACTTTTAATACTTAAAATCTCCGTCTCTCTCTCTCTCTCTCTCTCTCTCTGCCAACTCTATTTTCTTGCCGTATACAGAATGAACCAAGCTCAGTTACCGAAGGTGATACCGACAGACGTCGCAGTGACGTCCGATAAAAATATATATGGTCCAAACAGAACCTGGAAATACAAAACCTGTCCAGAAAATTGTCGGAGATTTTCTCTGAGAGAGAGAGAGAGAGAGAGAGAGAGAGAGAGAGAGAGAGAGAGAGAGAGAGAGAGAGAGAGAGAGAGGCCAAAGTAGCTCCCCCTTTGCGTGTCACTACCAGGCTTGCATTTCTTGAATCTGAGACAACATTGTTTTCGTTTTGTAGTAAAATATACGCTTTCAATATATATGCAACTTCACTCACAGATTTTACAGTATCCTGTTTCAGGACTTACTTCCTTATGGGGTCTATGTTTCATATACAAAACAAACTTACTGTCTGTGCTGGCATATTTCAACAGTTTACTAACCCAAAGCAAGGAAAGGAAAATCTATAGCACACCTTCTCCAACATTTGAAGCAGATGTTGACCGATATATGGCAGGGAGCGATTACAATTATTGTGTTCATATGAAACCTAAGTAGCACTGTATCTTTTGATAACAAAAGGGACTTCTGAGGATACACTTCCAGCTCTTCTTCCGCGGACACCAGACTCATTCACGTAATCGGACCAGGCTGGTCGAAGAATGTTTTTTACCTTCCATATCCACGCTCCGGTTTTTAACATTTTGTTACCGTTCCTATTTTAAAAGTCTCTGGACTTTACATCATACGGTTTTCTTCCTCGTTTCTTTAGGAAAAAGTAGACTTGGTGAGAGATAATTCATTTTCGTTATTAAACAATTTACGTCTTAATCATTGAAATAATTTCCCCAACAACTGTGTCTTCTTTATTTTGTTCTCTCCACAATACCATTAAATTTCTCTTGATTAATCATAAATTCAAAAATCACCTCATGTGGCTTGATTTTAATAGTCCAGGAGTATTTAATAATTTAGGGGATAAAAAGACCTAAGTCATTTTTATCCCTGCAACTTTCCTCTAATCTCTTGATGACGTGTTAATGCCATCATTAAATGACGTGCTAATGACGTCATTAAACAAAAAGTTTTGCGCGCATAAAGGCAGAACTTTACCCGCGAAATCCATTTACGGTGACAACTATTGGAAGGAATTACTGTCCCTCGGTTAGCTAATGAGCTTACCCTCTCTCTCTCTCTCTCTCTCTCTCTCTCTCTCTCTCTCTTGTACAACACGTTATTCAGCTCCCTTTAGTAGCTGTGATTTAGTAGTTATGATGTCGATGAATACCACCAACAACAGTAATCACCCCAAAAGTGAAACTCAATAAAGAAGCACTGAAACCGCTCAGATTTTTTTTAGTATAGAGGTGACTATCACTATGAGACAATGCAGAAAGATAAAAAAAAAAAACTCTAGAAACAGCAGCATCAATAGAACCGATTATAACGCAACGGGAGAAACAAAATATGGCAAGTGGTCAGCCTAGTAATGCTATTCACGTCAAGACCTAAAGCAGAGGTAATTTTCAGAATATCGGTCAAGAGAAATGGCCATTGCAATAATAATATTTGGGATTTTGAATGTTCCATTTACTTCCAATCTCGTTTCATTACAGGATCACACACACACACACACACACACACACACACACACAGAGAGAGAGAGAGAGAGAGAGAGAGAGAGAGAGAGAGAGAGAGAGAGAGAGAGAGAGAGTAATTTCATACAATGCAATACAGAACTTTGTGTGTGTGTGTGTGTGAGAGAGAGAGAGAGAGAGAGAGAGAGAGAGAGAGAGAGAGAGAGAGAGAGAGAGAGAGAGGGGTGGGGGGCAGGGGATGGGAAGGAGAGAGAGAGACCACCACCACGACTGGAAACCATTTCCATCTACGTACGTTTCATGGTGTGCAATTATCAATTAGCGATGGATCTTTACTTCAATATTCAAATGTCAGACCTCATGCAAACTTAACATTTCCTTCATTTTTCCCAACCTTCTCATACGTTTATCCCAATATATCTTATTTTCAAGACGCCTCAACTAGGACCGCACTCAACTTAACTATGAAAAAAATGAATGTCATGTGGAGATAAATTTTTATTCGCCATAAACAAAATTAGTCAGCTAATTTTGAAAAAAAAAAAAAAAAAAAAAAACTCACTTTATCCTTCATTTTTAGGCCGCGCCCTTTCCCGTCCAATTTTATGATTTTCTTTCGGTTATTACTGCATAAGGGAATTAGGCTGCACATCTTATCCCTTTTCCTTCAAAAGTCCATCCTTCACGAATGAAAAGCTTTCCATTTTCCTTCAAAAATCAACTCTTCAGGAATGAAAAACCTCCCTTTTCCTTCAAAAATCAATCCTTCAGGAGTAAAATACCTGCCAACTGAAATTCGTTTTCTTCTAACGCAGGATTCATTAAAAATGTCCTCTGCAATGATCGCACTCTTGATACAACGATTTTTCCTGAGTAGCAAAAGAACCCGACATTCCTATTATTTTTAAATTTTTGGCAACTAAGCCTATTCCCAAATATAAATGTCTTCAAAATCTTCATTTTATTCGTTAAAGCTAACTCATTTATTCATTTCATCACATCAACTACAATTCACTTTCAAGAGGTTGTTCACTTTGCTTAATACATTCTGTACACTGATTTAAATTCTTTACTACATCAAGTGGCATTTAAATCCTACTCTTTTATAATATAACAACACATTTATAAATACTTATTCTACTGACATAAAGCCTGGAAAGTCTGCAGGTCACTGACACTTGACAATTTAGACCAGTGTTCTTAAACTTTTTTGCCTTGCTCCCCCCTCTGCATTATGTATAGACCCCACGCGCCCCTACCCCTGAAATTTTTGCCAACTATAAACTATAAACAATATATTGTCTATTTGTATACCATTATACTTATAACAATAAAAGACAATTCTTAAACAAGATTTGAAATGAAAACTGACTAATATTTTGAATTTTTGGTATGTTTTAAGATAATAATTAGAAAACATATGGAAACAGTGATAATGTTTTTGGCAACTTTGCAATTAACATCACAAATTAAAAAAATAATACGGCACCATCTGGCAACTCTGCCTGCAACCCCCTTGGAAGCCTCTGGTGCTCCCCTAGGGGTGCGCGCCCCCAGTTTAAGAATCACTGATTTAGACCTTCGAACTTCATCGCGCTTTGCCTTGACTTTCACTTCTATCCCACTACCAATTTAAACGGATTTACTTCTGAAGTCTTGCGGTGGAAATCGGCTTATGAAATTAGCCGGTGCTTTTCGGTGACAAAGTTCGAAATTCGGGTCTAATTATGCTCTGAAAGTTCTCCGAGTCAGATATAATTTATTAGGAAAGTTTCAGAAGCAGTTCGTGGCTTCGTTCCCGAAGAGGCCTTAATTAAACTTTGATAAACCTAAGTAATACTTGGCACAGATTTGGAATTAAGGGATTTAGGTAATTTCAAAATAACAGAAAAAATTATGCAATATAATAATAATAATAATAATAATAATAATAATAATAATAATAATAAATAATAATAAAATCATGACAGAAACGTAATTCTCAAACAGTAGAACTGAAAAATCATGAAATTAACAATGATAAGGATAATAATGGTACAGACCCAAACATTAAATGAAGTAATATACTTCCCATAAAGACGAGAAACCTCACCTTGGTCGTAGCAGTGGCCGTATTATCAGGCCCAACAGCCTCATTCGTCACCTGGATGGCCAGAAAGGGCGTGTTCAGCAAGGGCCACGCCCCTCGCACTCCGCAGGTCATGTACTGTCCATCGAAGGTCTTGAGATGCGGGTCCCCGAAGAGGCCGCACAGGGCGGGGGCAAGGCTCCCCCGGTACCGACAGCCCTCTCCCTCTGTCGACTCAGGCTCTTCGATCTCGTCGGGGATGACGGGGGCAACGCCCCCCGACAGAACCTCGGAACAATTATTCCGAGTCTGGAAAGTGTTCAGCATCTGCTGGATGCTGTGGTAGTGGATGGTACCCCTGCATACGCTGCGGTATTCGGTGGTACACTGGATATAACGGTACACCAAGGAGCAGTACTCGATCGTCGGGCCTTCGCTGATGCCCTGTCTGTCGATCATGTAGGCCTCGCTGCAGGCCTCCAGCTCACATTCTGCTCCCCACACACCTGCACCACGAGGAAGGACACCACATTAAATTCCTCACCCGAATGAAGGAGAGCAAAGAAATACAGTTTAAACACACGAATGCTGACACGTACACAAACTGACATCATATACACACACATATATATTATACTACACACACACACACATACACACACACACACACACACACACACACACACACACACACACACACACACACACACACATATATATATATATATATATATATATATATATATATATATATATATATATATATATATATATATATATCTTTCAGCAGGATCACGTGACTAAAAGTATTGCAAGAGCCAAGAGGAGATGAGAAAACCCATCAGTACCTAAATACTGGTTCCTTTTATTATTTCCTTCTGGCTCTTGCAGCATATGTAAGTATATTTATATGTATGTATGCATATACGTGTGCAAAAAAAATTGGGGAAAATTTATCACGGGAAACAATTACACTACATCCCTAAAGAGCTCTTCACGGTTTTACTTAAAGAACATCCTGTCTCGGATTATAACCACTATATATCTTCAATTTCGAGCCATTAAATAAAGATTCACAGCCATCTGAGATCCATACACCTCTTCTTAAAATCCTTTCTGAAGAGAAAACAATTCTTCGTCCAGTAACTAAATCCTTATGAACTCGAGGTTGTGAATATCAGTTCAAGTGTGATAGAAGAGAGACAGTCGAAAAGCCGACGTAAAAGTGCAATGCAAGTTTAAATGTAAGGGATGTGCATATGGATAATCAAGTCAGTAAAATAGCATAATGCGTTTTTTTTATAATTAATGTCAAAGACAATCCATTTTTTTCCAAGCACGTTCTGAGACAAATATTACCTTAGTAATAAACTTACAATAGCGATCTGCTTTTGCTTTTAGCTGCAAACATCTCCTACAATAATTTTTTTATGTCGATTGAAAGTACAATATCGAGATGTCTGTTGCACTAATGGAAGGCCTCCGGTAGCCCTGCTCGACATGAAGCCTACTCCACATAAACAATATTGCTAAGAAATAACTTTAAAAGAAGTCACATTACATTATCAATAATGTGTGAGAGAGAGAGAGAGAGAGAGAGAGAGAGAGAGAGAGAGAGAGAGAGAGAGAGATTGTAAGCTGGGCATAGGCACACAAGCGTCCCATTGGATTTCGACGTGTTTTGAACGGTATCATCACAATTACGTAATAACATTATTGCTGAACATTGCCTTTCAAAGGCTTAAAATTACATTATGTAAAACGATCGTAAGCAAGGAGACATACAGAGAGGAGTATATTTTTTAGATATGTTTATTTTGGAATTTTTAAAGGTGTGTTCGACAGATCTATTATATACTACTAAGTAAAAAAAATAAATTTCAGCCAGATTCATTGAGGTACAGCGGAGGAATAACATGAGTTGAACACTCCAGAAACACACAAAAGTTATCATTCAAAGTTTTATTGTATATTTATTTTTTTGATTCAGCAATTAAATATTGCTACATGTGATTCTGGGCCGTTCAATCTTCACTTTTGCACAAAATATACTAATATTCAATATACTGAACCATGAAATATAAAATACCAAGCTTGAGTCATAAGTTGGATCTTTCCTAAATAGTGACCCCCAAGGGTTTTCGGGGGTCGTTATCTAGGACCAATATTTCTTTATGATATTTACAGTCTTTTGTTTATGTTTTTACAGCAATCACCAACGGGGTTGTAATCAACACGCCGCAAAGGTGGATACATATAGGGCTAAAACCCGTGGGGTCACTATTTAGGAAAGATTCGGTAAGTTTATTGGGAATTTATGCTTGTGACAATTTTGTAAATAGCTGTTCCTATATTTTAATAAATCTTTCTCGTATAATATTAGCGTTTATATTAGGAAATATAGTTTGTAGTATTTTGATAAACATATTCATTGTTAACTAAGAACTGTAGCTAAAGAGTAAAGTAAACAATACATTTTATGTAAATAAGAACATACACTGTATAGCATGTCAGATAATGGGTACTGGAACAGACGTCATCAGTTCACATGATCAACCAGGTTTGCTTAAATTCGGTCAGGCGCCTTGGTCATTAGAATTAGAATATTTGACACAGTATTTCACTTGCTAACAGAGTCTATTGCATGTTAATATGCATATAACGCAAACATTTGGGAAAAATATGGCTCATTCTTTGTACTTCCCTTTCGACGAATTTTTATCCACCAGTGTAATCTCCCAGAATTATGTCATCTGTTATGTTATATATATTATTATATATATATATATATATATATATATATATATATATATATATATATATATATATATATATATATATATATATATATATATACATACATGTAATTGGTCATTTAAGAATAATGCTTTTATATGTAGTAATATACATGTATGTATGCATATATAATATATATATATATATATATATATATATATGTGTGTGTATATTATATACATGTATACACACAAATGAAAGGTCATATGAGAATTATGCTTTTTGCATCATATATATAAATATATATATATATATATATATATACATATATATATATATGTATGTATGTATATGTATATACATATACAGTATATCTTCTTTAAACGTGCTTTTTTCCCATTTTTGTATGGGGTAAGCAGGATGCCTTCTTTTTGAAGGACTTTGATTTGGCTTTGGGGTAGACTTTGTAGTCTCGATCGGCTGGCCTGCCTGTCATCGCTTAGACCTCGGTAGCGTATGTACATGTATTTTTAAGGAAACCTATCCGTTGAATACATACATAATCCCGGGGTGTCTACACGGATAGCAAAGTTCCGCCTCTCTAACCAGTCGGCTGCGGATTTGAACCCGAGCCACAGACCTGTAAGAAGTCCGAGGCTGCTGCTCTAACCGACTTGGCCATCGAGGCTCTATGTATATGTATGTATATATGTATATGTATAAATATATATATATATATATATATATATATATATATATATATATATATATATATATATATATATATATATATATATATATATATATATATATATATATATATATATATATATATATATATATATATATATATATATATATATATATATATATATATATATATATATATATATATATATATATATAAATTGTACATCTGGAACGTGGAGCTCAGGCTCGTTCTCAACTGTATTCGTTCCTTTCTGTTAGTCTGCCCATCTGTCAGTATTTCAAAAGCTTAGGGACCAGGGAAAGTTGGTTATGATTTGAGATGATTCTACTTACAACCTTGCTTTTTTTCACTGGAGATTAGTGTAATTGTGTACTAAGGGTTAAGAGAGAGAGAGTGAGAAACGGATGAGGCTCTGCAAGTGGAGTTCGATTCTCCGGCCGGCCAGTGAAGAATTAGAGGAATTTATTTCTAGTGTTAGAAATCCATTTCTCGGTATAATGTGTTTCGGATTCCACAATATCCTGTAGGTCCCGTTGCTAGGTAACCAATTGGTTCTTAGCCACGTAAAATAAGTCTAATCCTTCGGGGCAGCCCTAGGAGAGCTGTTAATCAGCTCAATGGTCTGGTTAAACTAAGGTATACTTAACTTTTTTCTGCAAGTGGAACTATTTTACTTTTCTGTTTTATTCTTTCAACACTGCGAGGTATGGATACACTTCGCTTTTATTTTCACTGCCGATTTCAACGGTGTATCATCATTACTCTAAAATCAAATTAAACACTGAACATAAAAAATAAACGTCTGCCTAATTGTATCAGTGAATCGGATAATATTATTCCTTACGCTAAGGCCAAAACACCTGACAGTTTAACGTTACAGAATAATTACAACATAGACTAAACCGTTGAGGGTATATATAAAATAAATGGTTTCAAAGGCAATATTCATAGCTAGTCACATAATTATATTTCAAGACTAAAACGTTGAGGGAATATATAAAATAAATGGTTTCAAAGGCAATATTCATAGTTGGTCACATAATTATACTTGTGAAATTAAAAGTAAATAAGACACAAATCATAGCAAAATAAAATAAATGAACAAACGAACAGATTATATAAGAACACTCAAAACAAAATCACCACCATTTACGCAATTCACATCAACAAAACAAAAACATAAGAAAGGTACAAACAACTACATTCAGAATTCTTGCCTCTTTCATCTGAAAGAATTTAGTTGACACAAAGCAAAGGCGTAATCAATTTAAAGCGAGTAAAAAATAAATTTCAACCTTGACAAAGCTTAACATCTCAACACCACTTGAATTGCTCACATAAATTCTGGGCAAACTACTCTCTCTCTCTCTCTCTCTCTCTCTCTCTCTCTCTCTCTCTCTCTCTCTCTCTCTCTCTCTCTCTCTCTCTCTCTTCTGAACTCCATCACATCTATCTTACTCAATATGAGACGTGAAATGTGGAAAAGGAAACTGAATGATTAAAATGGGAACTTCGTTTTCTTCTTAGGTTTTGGCACTTTCAAATGCATGGTAAACGAATTTACTACCACCTAACTAAATAAATGATTAATTTATCACCACGTAATAAGAAAAATTTTATCTACAAGAGCAATAAACATACATACACACACACACACACACACACACACATATATATATATATATATATATATATATATATATATATATATATATATATATATATATATATATATATATATATATATATATATATATATATATATATATATATATATATATATATATATATATATATATATATATATATATATATATATATATATATATATATATATATATATATATATATATATATATATATGTATGTATGTATGTACATGTCAATAGAAGGATCCACAGTAACACTATTGTTTAGCAAGACGAAATGTATTGTAGAAATACTGACATTTCGTCTTGCTAAACAAGAGTATCATTGTGGATCCTTCTATTGATAACTCGGAAGCACGATACGGTGTTTTTACATTTCCTGTATACATACATACACGAGAGAAAAACGAAAATAACTATAAATTCAGACACACGTAAAGGACAAGGTTCTTTTCTGTTGAGCTGTAAGAGAGGGTTCGTCGTCCTCATCAACTCAGATGGCCTTGTAACACCTGCCAGGCCACCAATGCTTTCATTCACTCCGTGGAAATAGCTCTTCTCGGATTGTTTAATTTAGTAACCGTTTCTCTAACGCTAATCTTTGTATCTTTGCTTCTGTGTTCACTTTTGTCAATAATCTTCCATTGCTCAAGCGAAGGCCCTTTGGCTTTCTTTGATATCAGGCCTCATTTATTTCCCCCGCTCTTTTACCCCGGCCCCTCCCCCTTTTTTTTTAACCTAGGTTAGTTGAGGACATTAAAGGCTAAGGTCCGGAACCTACAGGCCTTAACTTCATACAAAACCAAGTGGACAATATCAAGGTTTTCTCGTGTTAAAATAAGACTTCTCTTTAGCCAATGTGCCCCTCTTTAGCAGGAAGAGCAAGAGGTGCAAAATAGGGGTACTGCATATTCAGAAATGTTTGGTCACCCTTACAGGACAACATCTGAAAGTGTAATTCTCTCTCTCTCTCTCTCTCTCTCTCTCTCTCTCTCTCTCTCTCTCTCTCTCTCTCTCTCTCTGGTAGCTATAGATCTGCCTTGTAAAGAAAGAGGTCATAGAAGCCAGGAAAAGAAACTTTAAAGCTCGACAGAAGGAAAGAATCCGAGTGATGCTCTGTGTCAGGTTTATTCAAACAAAAAGATACTCTCTTGATTTTGTTTCTTTACACCCTTTTGCTCTTTTTCACTTCAGACTCTTAATTAACTTAAAATTTGTGGCTAATCATTGATTTACCAGTTACAAATTTACCTCCGCAATATATTTACTCATATAATTTCAAGCTAATTTTTTTTTACCTCATTTCAAAACAAAAATAACACGGGCAATATTCATTATGGTAGTGTGGCTGAAGATGAAAGGAACATTAACTTATATACACTAAAAAGATCTCTATGATTCATACTGCTGGTATACAAGGTATGCAACACCTGCAGTAACCTTCACTGCAAAGGATAGAAACTTATTCATCTCTTAGATAAAAAGGAGGAAAAATACGAATGGGAAACCTTTGTTAAAGAAGAAATGCTGCATATGACTTTGTATTGTTGATCTTTTCTTAAGGTTCTCATTAAAAGTAATAAGGATGACGCACACAAATTTCCGTTACTTAAGAGCAAGTCTTCTGCGTTAGAATAATAATAATAATAACTGTGGAGCATCACTATATTGTGATCGAAAATAATGATTAAAAAGCCACAATAATATAATTGATAAAATATACAATTTATCAATTATATTATTATGTCTTAAAATATACAATTTATCAATAATAATAATCAATAATAATAATAATAATAATAATAATAATAATTAGATGCCGAAGTAGCTCCAGGACTCATGCAAAAGAGTGTGCTACTAGAAACAGCTCACATAGTGAGGAAAGTGATGGACACCTAAGGAGGCAGAATGCAACCCGGAACCCCACACTATAAAAAAAAAAAACCAAGTCCAATACGATCACTGTGATAGACAAAAAAAAAAAATTATATATATAATAATGTAAATATTTCTCTCGTTAAATCACTACCAATGACATAAACGAATATCATGAAATACCATTTTTACTACTAGCAGAAATAATCATAATTCTAGTTATAATAATAACCACCCTATGATATTATTACGGCTGTTTACTTAAAAACAATTCAATTTTCTAACCTACATCCCAGAGCAGATTATAAGGTCGGCTTTTTCACCCTTAAATCTAAACCCACGGACGAGGATAACGCAACTGTAGCCTGCTTGTACGAACTCACTGTTACTACAATTATTATTATTATTATTATTATTATTATTATTATTATTATTATTATTATTATTATTATTATTATTATTATTATTATTCACAGTAAGCAGACATTCCCACAGAACAGGATAAAAACTCATCAACGTACCTAAAAATCTTTCCCCTAAAGGAGTTACCATGGTTGGAGAGATGGAGAGCTAAGAACAAGTACCTTTAAAAAGGCTCATCCTAAACGGGCTTTCTGGGTCCTTTTTATCTAAACTGATGGAAAATGTTGCATCAAGGAAGGGTATCATCTGGGTATTACTTCAGCTCTCATGTGAGATGAGTGACCTTCTCTCACCTTTTGATTTTGCTTTCGTTACGCTTCCATTTTCGTCCATCCAATTTGAATAAGACAAGTAAAAAATGCCCCGAAGAATCGAGTTTTCTGTACAGCCGCTACAGCGTATCATCAAGGCCACCGAAAACAGAGCTATCTGTCGGTGGTCTCGGTATAATGCTGTATGAGCGCGGTCCATGAAACTTTAACCACGGCCCGGTGGTGGGATATCCTATATAGTTTCCAGAAGCACGATTATGGCTAACTTTAACTTTAGTTAAAATAAAAACTACTTCGGCTAGAGGGCTGCAATTTGGCACGTTTGATGATTGGAGGGTGGATGCTCAACAGACCAATTTGCAGCCCTCTAGCCTCAGTTGTTTTTAAGATCCGAGGGCGGACAGAAAAAGTGCGGACAGAATAAAGTGAGGATGGACAGATAAAGCCGGCACAATAATTTTCTTTTACAGAAAACTAAAAATCCAGGAAAATACGGCATCATCTCCACGATTTTATAGAGAAATCTGAATTAATTCCACCTCATATAGGCATTTTATCACTACAGTACGTGCATTAATGCTTCTTTCTGTGTTGTTTGTAATTCCCAAATTTCAATATAAACCCAACTTCAGAATCACTGGCAGCCTCAGCGAAGAAAGTAATCATATACTGGTGTTATTTCTTCTTGCTGTACTGTCCCAAACCTGTAAGGATCTCATTCCAACTTCGCTGGTAAGACAAAAAATGGCCCAGGGTCTGCTCTTACCTCACTTGCCAGAATAAAAGCTCTCTCTCTCTCTATGTATGTATATATATATATATATATATACATATAAATAAATAAATATATATATATATATATATATATATATATATATATATATATATATATATATATATATTGCATAATATATCAATATCATAAATACACACACACACACACACACACACACACACACACACACATATATATATATATACTATATATATATATATATATATATATATATATATATGTACACAAAAATACGCACACTCACACATATATAAAAATAAATAAAAAATGTTATAAAAAACTGTCTTATATCTCATTACGAGCTTTTTCCTCAAGTCGAAATCTCGGGCAATTTCAAGCTGGAAATCCTAGTAACGGCCGGGGAAAAAAAAGCCATTAAACATCCTAATTAGAAACCGGATCCGGCATGATAAACAAAGATGCCGTAGAAAGGATATACAGGATGCCCCAACCCCGACCTACCAAGCAGTGCCCTCCCCCCCATTCCACCCCTCCTCGTTCCCCAAAAGAGAAAAATGCTCGACCAGATCACGTCAACAAATTAGGAGGACAGGTCTGGAAATCGTAGGGAAGTCCCTTTGCCGCTGTTCAGCCTGGGTCTGCACTTGCAGAGATGCTAATTGCGCGCCCTGCTGGCTGAGATTGCTCCTTTCAGCAATCGTTATTTACAGAAAGAAGGAAATGATAATTTACTTGCTTGTTATATGAGAAAACGAGGGAAACAGTTTTTAAATATTATTCGAAAACATTACCGCATATATAACAACATTAACATAAAATACCAATATTAATTTATAAATACTAAGCATGCGTTGTTAGCGTCGGGACTATAATCAAGACTGTGTGACTTATGAGAAAGGAAAAGGACACATTTAACAACTGAAAAAAAAATCGGGAGAAAGAAAGAAAATAAGACATTATATCATAAAACACAGCGCAATAAAGGATCAGGTGGACTATAACAGAGGATAATAAACAAGAATGTGATGAAAAAATTTAACAGACAAACGTAAGATAGGATAAGAGGGCTGAAAGAGACTGAAAATGAAAGTAGGCTGCTGTTCACAGTATTGTGCTGCGAGTAATTTGGCATTTTTCGGTACTCATTTCCAACACAAGGACGCCTATAAAATACCCTGGACATCTGCAGTGCAGTCTTAGACCCCAAGTAGATCACACAGCTATTAATCCAAAAAGAGAAAAGAAACTGGGAAATGAACTGGGCTGCACAGGACCAGATGTCAGCAGTGATAACCAACTTGTTACTGCCCTGCTATAGATCAAAATATGCTGGCAGAGTATCTGGGTTTGATAAAACAGATTATTGAAGATGAACATCAACAGGCATTTGCAACTGAATGTCGAAATCCAACCGCAATTCTAGAGACATCTGAGAAGATGCAGACAATTAGTGAGAACTGGTTTAACATCAATAGTGTGTATAATGGCGAAAAAAGAATTTGCGCGGGTTATTGGGTAACAATACGGGAACCTTGGAGATGATCTGGGATACAATGAAGCATAAACAAAAGCAAAAGGGCCAAGCAGACAAATTTCAGATAGTAGATGCAGAACGCAAATCGGAGCGTTCTAAGTACTCAAGTCTATATATGGAGGTTCAACGAAGACGATGATATAAGAGCGATACTTGGGCAAACAGGCTGATGATGTTGACGAAACCTTGCACTTACGGAGTGGAACTGATGTTAGGGAGTTCTTGGACTTACCGATGAAATATGCTTGGGTGAAGGGAAGATGAGGAAAATACCCGTCAAAACATGGAATGGTCAATAACATCATCATCATAAAAAAAAATAATAAATAAATAAATAATTAAATAAAAAATAGAATAAAAATAAAATAAAATAAAAAACGCTGAACGGAATATTTTTGTGAAAGCATTACGGAAGTGGAGGAAATAACATGCGTACGATATGTTAAAAAATCTGTTTCCAAAACTGAGAGAATATGAGCCCAAATTTTTCAGTTATTTCAGAATGACCATAAAATCATTTGACGATTTACTTACATTAAACAAGGCTGACAGTACATCAAATAGCATAATGCAGAGTGCATTCATATATATGTAACCATGAATACATACATCTACACACGCACACAATATATATATATATATATATATATATATATATATATATATATATATATATATATATATATATATATATATATAAGGTACGAGGGATAATCTGATTGATATACTAGAAGCTGACGAAGATCTGAGTTTTTTATGTAACAATTCATAGTTTTCGAAGTCACAGCTAAGATTCCAATGAAAACTGGCCTGACTGAATTTGGTAACTACAAAGGAATTGCATGGACGTCGGTTGTAATGACGATAATCAATATCTGTAGAAAAATATAATAAGATTCGAGGTGAACAAGTTCCCTTTGGAAAAGGCTACAGTTCCCAAAACAAATATTTGTGAAGCCATACTGTGTAGCATTGTATGCAATTTAAAAATCCTCTTCTAATGGCTATAGTCGATTAAGAAGGCATTTGGAGAACGTTCACACTCTAATGGAAGAAGGCCACGAATAACTACGACACCCCATTTAAAAACGAAATCTAATTGAAATTAAATATTGACGGGTTTTGTCAAGAGAATTTGGATTGGCGTGCTACAGAGAAATGCTCATCTCATGTATTTTATAATAAGAAAAGTGCTCTGAGACTGGTAAACATACAAACTGGGCAAACTTAGGATATGTAGATGAATGCTGTTTTAACCAGCAAAATAACAAGATTTACAAACCTTGCTTAAGAGAATGCACTATATATCTAGAAAGACAGGACTCAATATAAATGTAAGGAGAATAGAAATAATAAGGAGAGAGCATGCACTGTGGGATGAAAAATATCATTAGATGTCTCTAGTGGAAGACTAATAATTGGACTGAAACTCGACATGCAGTAAGATTATACATATGTAAGGTACGATCTGTACTGCTATACGGACATGTATTAAGATATGACAGTGAAATCATACATAGAATCTGTCGATTTTAAGAATCAAGATTTAAGAAGATAAAGGAATCAGATAGCAGAATATAATCAGACATGATTCCATAAGGAAATGAAGGAAGTTCCAAATAAAGATGAGACAACGATGAAAGGGAGATGGGGATGGCCTGGAAACGTTCTCTTTCAACTGGTTCAACTGGGCTCCTGTGGGTGGGTACCACAAGAGTTAATAGTCCCGGAAGCAAATTCCTGAGATGTAGGCTATGATAGCATTGCGCCAGCCGCCCTTTTTATTTTGACATGCCCCTAGGTTAGGTTAGGTTAGGTTGGGTTAGGGAAGATTTCAACGCCATAATTTAGGTGTGGGAAACAATGAGATTATTTTCAAGAAAATTCTATGGTTAGTTTTTAAGATATGGCGTTCCGCTTTTTCCAGGGAAAGGTGCCGGTACTCGGTTACATCTCGGGGAAAATGCTTCCTCGAACTACTTGGATGAAAGCGAGAAGAAGGGAGGATGAGGATGACTGGGGGCGATGATAGATTATGAAGGTTCGAACTTCTAGAGAGTAGGCGTTGTGTGAATAATAATGATGACAATCATCATAAAGAAATAATTTAGGTATAAACTTATAGACAATCAGTAAAAACTGTCTTGTGTCTTAGACGATCTTAACTGTGGAATAAATTCCACAATTAAGTCCCCGCTTGAGGTGGTGTAATAGTCATTCTTTACATTATCTATAGTATGTATATATATATATATATATATATATATATATATATATATATATATATATATATATATATATATATATATATATTATAATATATTATATGTTATATATCGTATAAAGAGATAGATAGATAAATAGACATATCGATATAATGCACGCTTGCGTATACCGTATTTTTCTGACTGAGCATCTTGTTTACCTGAACTCTCTTCCACGGTGCCTTTATGAAACATAAAATTACAACTTCCTTCAATATCAACCACAGCTTTCAAAATTCCCCTTCGTGCGATTGATCTTCTAATAATTAAAGTCACTTGTAAAACTGAAAGTTAATAACATTAATTATGCTGAGGTAATTACTCTCATCTGAACCCATTCATAGCAGGATGAGAAATACGTACTGCGTCCCTGCTTCTCCTTAACTTTTATATTTATGATGTGAAGACCAAGACAAGAAAAAGAACCATCAATTATTCAGGATACTATTTGAAATTATGCATACGTGCATACGTAACTCTCTCTCTCTCTCTCTCTCTCTCTCTCTCTCTCTCTCTCTCTCTCTCTCTCTATATATATATATATATATATATATACATATACATATGTATATATGTTACCTATAATATTATTGACTAGTTCACTGATATATTTCAATGAAACAATAAATACTATAGGAGACTCATGAAAACGATAGTCCAGTGCCTTATTTATACATACACAAACATATAAGCAGCACGTCATGTATATATACACACACACACACACACACATATATATATATATATATATATATATATATATATATATATATATATATATATATATACACATATATATATATATATATATATATATATATATATATATATATATATATATATATATGTGTGTGTGTGTGTGTGTGTGTGTGTGTGTGTGTGTGTGTCTGCAAGCACATGCATGCAGGAATGCATCTGTATAATGATGTACTACTGTCTTCTACAATATCATAAAAATTGTATTTGAAATCAGTACTAACATCAATACCGGGTAAACATGGAAGAAGGAAGACATTTATCAACATACTGGTATTATGAATATGATGGACTGATCAGAACCAGGACTCTTGTTTTCAATACTTCTTAATGAAAATAACCATTACTGTTACTGCTAACATACCTATTAACCTAACTAAGTGTTTACAAATCTGAAATTATTATTATTACTATTATTATTATTATTATTATTATTACTTCCCCTACCTGTAGATCATAAAATCTTTATACACAGATGTTAATCAATGTATTTTTCTGAAAGCGCGAGTATACAGTTGCTGCAACTGAACTTCTTAATGTTAAAATCAAAGTTCGTGATAAAAATAGCAAAGGATATTCACCACCAACGCAACATACCATCCACTCCAGTTCTGGCAACAATCAAGTTTGCACGTCGGACACAAAGGTACAGTAATTTATTACTAAGAAAAAATAACCTTTGCCGCGTCGGGAATAGGCAACTCCGCCAGGTGATTTGTGATCAGGTGTGCTAAACGTCCAGTCATGCTGGAGGCGGTGGGTTCACTTTGAACCATTAAATCAGGAAGACACACCGCTCTTTAGGATACAACAATACGAAATTATACAACATTTCTTAAAGACTTTCAGTAATGAAGCCCCAGAGGTTCTCAGGTTCCTGCACCCTTAATTCTTTCACAAGCGTAATACAAATTTTTTCCTTCCGTTCCTCTTTAATTTTTTGGTCTTGCCCGAGTTTCTCGTCTATTCGAGCTATTCATTTTGAATAAAAAATGAATGGATATTCCATTTCTTGAAGAATATCTGCTGAAACCTTGTCTTACTGACTACTTTCGGGATGTAAGTTACATATGGGAATCGGCTGGAAAGCTTACGATATTAACCGAACAAAAAATGAGCCGTTTATTAGATGACTGTTGTTAGTAATATTTACCTACACCCAGAGAGAGAGAGAGAGAGAGAGAGAGAGAGAGAGAGAGAGAGAGAGAGAGAGAGAGAGAGAGAGAGAGAGAGAGCACTGAAAATTCATTTAGGTAAAAACGGAGAGCATAAAAAGAACAAATAGTGCCTACACTTATTCAAGTAAAAAGTGACTGCAATAACGTATGTTAAATGTTCATTACCGACGGTACAATCTGTGACTAGGCATAAGAGCATTGAAAGTACAGAAGTATTTAAACCATCTGCATAATGATGCAGGATATCACGATGAACTCATTCGTATTTCCAATAAATGATATTGAGATTAAGGGATATATTATTGAGCAAAACTTTCCGCGTTTAATTAGAAATATAAGTATTTTATTTGGCTTGGAGCAAAACAGTTCGCATTCCACATATTAAAATACGACTAAATTATTAAATATGAATCATGAAATGATATATGACCAAGATTAAATATTGTCAGTTCAGTATTAACCGAACAACTGCTGCCTTACATATCAAAATCACTACTCTATGCCATATTGGGACAATCAAATAATTACATTGAGATAAAGAAATCGCAAATGTAGGAAAATATTCACACTTTGTCATGAAAAGCACGAGTCCTCGATAGCCACAGATGAAAGTAACAAACAATACAAAGCTTAATGAAATATCATCAATCATTAGTCGTCCAAAATAAATGTAAACGGGTGTTTATATATATATATATATATATATATATATATATATATATATATATATATATATATATATATATATATATATATATATATATATATATATATATGGATATATATATATATATATATATATGGACTCTCTCTGTGGGCCAATCTGAAGTCCATATGTCAGCTTGTGTGGAACTCTTCCATTTTCTTCCTTATCACTTCCTCTGTCAAATCACTGGGGCATCCATTATTTGTCAACAACTGTCTCACATGTCCCAAATAGGCATAGACAGTTCTCCAGATACTGCAGCGACAGAAAGACCTTCTAATGTAGTTGCAATGACATTATTTTTGTATGACTAAGCACTCTGCCCCGGCACTGAGGCAGAGCCCTAGAACTGTAGGTTTTGGAGAGACTGATGCGACATACTGGGTTGGTTTAGTATGTACAAGAACTTCTCTTGGCTGGCCTCAACTTTAAAGTTGAGAACCAAATTAGATTTTAGGGGATCTGCTAGCTTTTACTTCACTTGCCCGTGTGATGAAGAGGTCATCCACATATCTGACATATATTCTTGGTTTAAGATTGCTACTGAAGGTGCTGTCTTGCATGGTGGCCTTGTATTTATCGTTGGAAAAGTTCTCCTCCGTATGAAAGGAAAGGGGCCTCAACTGTGAAGCCATTAGAATCTTCTTTAATAGTTTTTCTTGGATTGGATGGCGGTCACTGCCAAATCCGTACACATTACCTAAAACTGGAACACTGGTGTCTGCATCCAGTAATGCTTGTCTTTGTCAGGTTTAGCAAACATTTGAATTTACGACCACACTGGTCTTTGATTCCTTGGATCCCCTAAGAGCAGTGCTGTTCCTAGACACAAGGCCGACTATCATGTTGGGCCTACTGAAGACTCTAGGCAATACATTCTCAAAGGGTGCCTTCAGTGTTACCTGACTGAAGATGATCCTCCAAAGGGCGTCTGTCTCCCGACTGTATGCTGTCCTGTAATCAGTTTTGTGGTAAACTGTTACTGTTTTTGTGCTGCTCTCTCTGATGCTCTCAACTCGTAATTATTGGTGTAAGTTATCCCCAAGGTGTAGGGAATTCGATATAACAAGATATTTGTGGATATGAAAAGTCACACATGTACAAATGCCAAAATTCCCACAAACACATACACTTTATTATATATATATATATATATATATATATATATATATATATATATATATATATATATATATATATATATGTGTGTGTGTGTGTGTGTGTGTGTGTGTGTGTGTATGATAAAAATATGGGTAAGCTGTAAACTACAAAAATATGAAAACCATAATATTTTAATGTATACGTCTTAGAAATATCAAATTTAAACTGGAAAAAGGTCCAACAAAAGATTTCACAGATTCAATTCACGTGGGACTCAAGGCGCCTTCTCACCGGAACGAGAAAATAATGGATGAGAAAAGCTGCAAAAGTTTGGGTCGAGATACAAGGTTAAAACTTTCGAGTTAATGTTATTTTAACCTTCGACTTTCTCGAATTATACCATTTTAACCTTGTTTTGACCTCGTACACACCGTTACTGTTGCTTCAAGTACGTGTGGGATGCTACTCGCACTCCCTCGGGGAGGAAAATGGATTCATCTCGAAACAGGAGGCTCCCAAATCTGGAGTGAGATTTCTGTTACCTAAAACAAAGGAGTGCAACGAATACCTGTAGAGTTCGAGGAGAGGGTCATCTGATAAGAATGCGAAATGTTGATTGGTGTGTCTCAAAGCCAAGAAGGACGTGCAGGGTAACTTAATGGCCTTCAACTACCCCGGGGTCAAATTCTAGAGAGAGAGAGAGAGAGAGAGAGAGAGAGAGAGAGAGAGAGAGAGAGAGAGAGAGAGAGAGAGAGAGAGAGCATCGCTGACAGACTATCCTTGTGTATGGGTTATGGCAATATATAAAAAAGCTTAACTGATTAATGCGATGAAAATACCACATAAATTATACGCCTTTGATAAACTCACACCAGTGAGACTACTTTCACTGATCCTGTGCTGTGACCAACTTCCTGGCCGCGAGCTATGGCCATCTTCCCAGCTCCAGGCTACTCACTGTCCAAGAGATGTTTGCAGACTAGAAGAATTTCTATTTCTTACGAATTCTGCAATTTTACAATTGTAAGTTACAGCTGACAAATGAAGTCCTACAGTTGTAACTTACAAAAAGGCAATGATTCTAGATTCTGGAATTGCAACTCTGCAGCCATGGGTTTGCAACTACAGCTGATATCAGGAAGATAACTCGCGTAGAAACATACCATCAAACCCTGGAGGTAAAGTAAAGGTAGCCTTATTCACCTGGTGTCCATCAGATTACTCCTCAAACTACCCTTGTAAAAAAAAAAAAAGAAAAAAAAAAAAAACATCAAATATTGCACGGTGTATGGGTTGTCTTCCTATTTTTTCCTGTCGACCTTCTGAGATTACAGTATATAAACGTCTTTTTCTCTTTCTGCAAGTTTGTGCAGGTGTTTGACCAAGGAACCGCAGCCTAGGGAACGACAACGACCTTAGGATAAAACAAACTCCAAATAAATATATATACAGTATAACAAATGCATAACGTGAAGTTCACATAAATGAAAATATAATGTTATTATGTATATATATATGTATATGTATGTATGTACATATATATATATATATATATATATATATATATATATATATATATATATATATATATATATATATACTGTATATATATAGATAGATAGATAAATATGGAAAAAATATATTCACAGTGAGCTTTCGTCCACCACTAAGTTTCTTTTAAGTCTGAAAAGCCCACAGTGATGGACCAAAGCTCACATTTTTCAAGAATATATTTCTTCCCCTTAATGTGAATATCACTGTGTGTGTGTGAAGTGAAAAAATTGATAAAGTGAAAAACGGCAAAATGAGCAATCCCCGTCAGCATAAGTCTCCTTTTAAAACTTCTGGAACCATCCCTTTAGGCAAACATCTACAGTATATATACAGTATATATATATATATATTATTATATATATATATATATATATATATATATATATATATATATATATATATATATATATATATATATATTATATATTTGTATGCTAACGCACACATACATACAGTATAGGTATAGTGCCGGAGAGACGTAGAACACAAAAATTTTGAGATAAATGCCGCTAAATCTGAGAGAGAGAGAACCTTCACCAGAATTTCGCTCCGTCCTCGTCTCGAAAGAAAATTAAAAGTCTTTCAATTTCTCTTCCCAACAAAGTCATTGGGGGAAGAATCATACGACGACAACTCATCCCGAACTGTCAAATTGTACCAGCTGCCTTTTTTTCCCCAGGATCTCCTGATCACTAAAAGCTGTCAAATGTGTTGGATGGGGGTGGTAGAGGGAGTACCAGATGGGAGGCGTCTCCGTATGGAGAGATGGCCTTTTATTTCAACAAAACTAATTAGCCAAAAGTCATACACAGAAATAAGCATGTCAGTTTAATTATGAAAGAATGAACAAATCCTCAGCTAGATTTCCGTGGTCTTGGTCCTTCTTTTTGGTGTCTATAATTTTAACCACGGATTGAAAATACACACACACATATGTATATATACACACACACACACACACACACACA